>NC_056739.1:1209375336-1209445511 GCF_019279795.1 Protopterus annectens | reverse complement strand
TCTTAGGGTTACCTTTTTTGGTTAAGTTACGGACCTCTCTATAGGTTTGAAGATCAGTGAGGGACTTGGATCTTTTCCATTTTTTCCACACACTATCTCCCTTATTCATGAGGGTTAGGATGTCTTGCGTTAGCCAGGGGGTATAATGTGTTTTTATTCTTAGTTCCCTGATGGGGGCCATGGAGTTGAGTGTGTCTAGAAAGATGTTGTTAAAAGCCAGGACAGCTTCCTTAAGGGGGAGATTGTGGAGGATGGACCAGTTAATTGAGGAGAGTTGATAGCTGAAAGTTTCTGGATTAAAATTGGGCAGGTTATGACATTCTTTAAATTACTGGGGTTTGCATAATTGAGGAGAATGTCTAAGTATGTAGGTGGGATGATGATCACTTAGCATGTCAGGTAGGGTAGATGGGTTTTGATACAAATTAGGATTAGAGGTTAGGACCCAATTTAGAGTGGAACTATAATTGGTACATTTGTTTAGGCAAGTAGGGGTGGAGATTAGTTGGGAGAATCCAAAGAAGTTAATGGAGGTGTTAAGGGAATCAGTGTCAAGGGCATTCCAGTCGATGTTAACATCAGCTAAAATAATGGTTTCATAAGAGATAGTCTGTGAGATCCAAGAGAGAAAGACCTCCAGGGTGAGGATGTTGCTTCCAGGGGGAATGTAAATTATGACAATAGCTAATTTTTTGTGGTTGTTTAATTGGCAATTATTAATGAGATTTTTGGCTGGGTGGAAATCAGAAGTAGAGATGGAAAGAAGTTGAAAATTGAGCTGGTTAGAGTAGAAAATAGACACATTTCCACCCTCCCACCTCCTCCCATATATATGTATATAATGTGTGTGTGTGTGTGTGATCAAGAGTGATTATGCATCTTTTGATGGACCATATCCCATCCAGGAAAGGCCCACTGCCTTGCACTTGATACTTACTGGAATAGGCTCTAGCTCCATGGCCACAATAGGCATTGCAGAAGTAGGGAATGAAAAATTAAATATACTGCAGAGGAAAAAAACAGTTAGATGAATCCAGATTTCACATTTTCCAAGTTCTGTAACTGTCATAATAGTCATGTCCTAAACATTATTGACTTTCAATGTACAATATTATTTTACAAAATGTAAATCTTTATCTAAAACAGGGTTGGTTAATTAAAATTAAAAAAGACATTTATTAATAGTTTGAATACAGCATTATTTTAAATGTGTATGTTAATTTGCATCTGTGTTCCCTCTGACAAAAAAGAGATATTTGAAAAGTGCAGGCTTGTAATTTAGTTTGGAGACTTTTCTTTTTACTATGTGTGAACATAAATGTTGTATATACTAACATAAGTGATGAATATGACATGATGTCCCAGTATGAAAAAAATTTTGTGGTGGTTTCAGTTTCCTGAAAAATATCCATACAGGAGGTGGCAAGTTCCTTAAACATTTTCCCATGACTTCAAGTAGCAATCGTCTAAGAACATGTACAAGAATTCAATGCACACATAGTTTAAGCATGCAGCTTTTTAACATCTTATTTCAGGTCTTCTCATTTCTGAGGGATTATGCATAAACAAATACAACACATTGCTTCAGTAACCAGAGTCAGATGTCAAGCAAGATAGACAGAAGATCAAAGCATTTACTGCTATTGGTATCTCTACTGAAAATCATTTTTTAAGTTTCATTCGTAGCACGGGTCTGCAGCAATTGACATGCACAGTTATTATTTTCCATTCATGCAATAAAAATAGATACAGTAATTGTGCTTTTGACCTGACTGATGTGGAACTGCTTCAGTCTTCCAGCTTCAGCACTTTCATTTAGCGCCTCGCTAGAATGTTGTAATTTCTTCATTTTTTCATTGCATACTTTAACCAAACAGATGATAAGTGCACTCTACTACAGGACTGCAACTCTATAAATACCTTCATAACTTAGACCTAATCATCCGTATCTTAATACACAATTATTTGTTTTTTCAAAAAGAAAAATAAGTAAATACTTACAGCAGATTAAGAAATAAGGCAAACTGCATGATGTTTTGTTTCACTTTTAATACGTTATCTTTGGTTTTGACTACACATGCCTAATTAGTTTCTACATTTGGAAATGTCCATTACAAATGTTTGACGATAGTGTTGTAATTGTGTCATTCATGTAGTATATTAAAAAGAAAACTGACTGCAACAATTTTTCTGGCACTGCTGCTTATGGTTTTACTGGTAGCTACAATCTGTAACTCAGAAGAGCCAATTTTTTTAATTCCTCTTTCTCTGTAGCTTCAGACTTCACCATCAAGATGTCCTCCTATGAGTGACTAACCCCTTGCTTCCCTCAGGAGAGAGCTCTATGGCCCAGTTCATCCCCTCAGTTGAGTGTGCCAGAAGTAATGCCACCATCTGCAAGGGAGAACAGGAGTCTTGCTTTATAGCCTTAATGCTCCCCTGTGCAGGCCTGTGACACTTCAGCTTCAGTTTTATTTCAGTGCTTACTACCTAACATCAAATGAAGGTAGCATACAGTGGGTCATCAATGGGGTAGTTCCTGCATCCATGAGTGATGCAACTCAGAAAAGCCTTGCCCCTTTGCAGCAAAGTACCTATTTTTACTCTGTAGTCTCCATTAGGAATTTTAGGAATGGAGAGTGCACCCCAGCCATGTGTGAAAGGTGAGAGGGTACACCCTTGTCATTCATCTCATTCCCCCTCAAGCTCCTCCAGTGCCCCAGCTACTAGTTAAACCCAAAATGTCACGTGCATAATTAAGACTGTATTCTCCTATGCCATGGAGGTGGCTAGCTCAAATGAGCCAAAGTTCAAGTAATACCTTCTGAATATCAGCTCATTCTGCTTTTTTACCAAAAAGAAAATCTCAAAGTATGATGAAGAGGAGGAAGATTTAAGAGGCTAAAGCAGAAATCTTTTCACATGTGAAAAGCAGAACAGCTTATGTGACATAGCAGCATATCTTTGCTGTTTCTGACATCTACATCTACAATATTTTAGTGTTATCTACATTTACTCTGTGTTACAAATGCGTTCGTACAGTCATGTGATTGCATGATTCATGCAACTGTAATGAAGATGGGATTACAGCAACAGAGCTGGCACTGCTCCACTTGATTTTTTCTACTTATAAGCCGTATCTCAGAAGGGCAGAATATGAAAGTAAAACCTTCTGAATAACAACCAGTTAGGCTCTTTACCACAGAGGAGATTAGAAAGTAAGATGGACAGCGGATCGACGCAAGAGGATAAAGCAGGCATTTTTAACTGGAAAAAAGCAACAGCTCACATGATATACAATGTGAATTTTTGTTTTAATAATTTTATGTTGCTTCTTGCATTTACATTTACAATAATTTTAATGATGACTTTTACTTTCTGCTGTAATCACTTTCTTGATGAAGTTATTTTAAATGTAACAATGTCATGTAGTAATCAATCATATAAATCTGAAGTGGAGGACAGAAGCAATCTGTAAACCCTGTGATAATGTAGGGGTGCTGCCACAGAGTTAAGATTTATGCAAGATAATAGTTACTTGAGATAGGTAGTACGATGAACACTGTGGGATAGACAAAGAAATGAGGACATGTATTACCACGGATTTCAGATTTGCACAAACTAATGAGACCACAACAAATATGCAAGACTTTTGGTGGTATTCATCTTAATGTAACTGAAGATATCACAAAAACTGCTTAAGATAAAGCATTTTTTCATTCAAATATAGGATACACATCACCCTTGCAAACCATTATTTGGTTCTTCCCCCACCTCACCCCCAAAAATGAAAGGACTAAAAGTACAAGCAGTTTCAAAAGTTAGGAGGATTTTTAAAGTATACTTTCACCTTTAAAATGAGGTGCAGTGACCCTGGAATATGTTTTTGGGAAGGAGATATGCAGTGAAGCCTGTACAAGGGAGTTTCAAGAGACACAAACTTCTGGAAAGAAACTATATCAGGTTGTAAGGCAAAGACAGAATGATACATAAGACAGTCAGACAACCTTAATAAGGGATGCCAGCAACAACCTGCTCACCAGTCCACAGGACATCACACGGAGATGGAAGGAGTACTTCCAGCAGCTTCTGAATGAAGAAAACCCCACAAAAGCTGTACTGCTCCAAACACAGCCTATGATGAAAGAAGAGGAGGACCCCACCATAGAAATAGTAACAACATCACAAAGGAAAATTAAGTCAGGGAAAGCAGCAGGCTCTGATGAGGTCATAGCAGATATGATACAGATGTTGGGTGAGATACGGGAGAAATACCTCCTGAGAGCACTCATAGCAGTATGGAGAGAAAGACATATCTCAGATGATTTGAAAATAAGTATACTAGTGCCAGTATTCAAGAACAAAGGGGGCAATACCAACTGGGGCAGTAGAGACATATCAAACTCCTATCACACTGCATGAATGTTCTAGAGAGGATGACTGATAAACAAATGTGCAGAGTAGTAGAAAGTAAGATGGGAAATGAGCAGTTCAGCTTCAGATCAGGATGCAGCACAACTGACCCAATGTGAGACAGGTATTGCAGAAGAAGCTAGAAGTAATGAAATAGTCTATCTGGGCATTCCTAGACTTGGAAAAAGCATATGACAAGGTCCAAGAAAACTGATTTGGGCAGTCCTGTGGTTATCTGAAGTATCAGAAACATAAGTAGAATTAGTGCAGACTATGTACAACAAGGACCCATTGACTCAAGTACAAACAGTGTTAGCTCTCACAGAGGGGTTCCAGTGGGAGTGGGTATGCATCAGGGTTCAGCTCTGAGAACTGTGATGTTAATATTCATGATGGACTACATTAGCAAACAGGTCAGAGGAGACAGATCAACAAAGTAGCTGTATACAGGCGATGTAACATTATACTCAGAGCAAGAACTTCAACAAATGATAGGGGATTGGAATGTGAGATGAAAAGTACAGTTTTGTACCTACCATAAATGTAGATGTTTGAGTGTTCACACTGCTGCAGTCATTACACTTGGGGTTATCCTGCCGCCAGGCATTCCCGCAGTCGGCCAGAGTTCCAAAGTCTTGGCCCGGCGTCGGTTGCTGTCGCTTCTTCCCTGACGTCAGTGCGCCAGGGGTATATAAGATGCATCCGACGCCATTTTCTTCAGTTTTTCTTGCCCCAGATGTCAGGTGCCCCCAGTAGGTAGGCAATACATATTGCTAATGAAAATTATGCATAGAAAATAAAAGCAATACCTTCAGTTACAAGCACATACACCACAAAGTTTGTATAGGATAGAAAGGTATAGATAAGTCCAGCTAGTTCAGAGGGGATGGAGGGAGGGTAACCTGGACTGCAGCAGTGTGAACACTCGAACATCTACATTTATGGTAGGTACAAAACTGTACTATGTTCATTGTGTTACACTGCTGCAGTCATTACACTTGGGTAGAATCCCAAAGCTAAGGTTGGGTGGCTGGTCTATAAAAAGTTAGGATTGGCTATGAGGCCCTGCAGAACTGCAGTGGCAAACCCTCCTCTGGATTTAGAGTAAAGAGGCAGGTGGTAGTGCTTGATAAAGGTGTGCACTGAACTCCAAGTTACAGCCTCCAAAATGTCCTTGGTAGGTACTCCTCTAATAAAGGCTGTTGAAGTGGCTGTTGCCCCGGTGGAATGTGGCCTAATGGTATTTGGGACTGATTTTCAATGCTGTGTGTAGCAGTAATGTATACAGTGTCCTATCCATTTGGATATAGTCTGCTTTGAGATAGCCTTGCCCTGTGATCCTGCAGCATATGCTACAAACAGTTGCTCAGTTTTCCTGAAAGCTTTTGTTTTGTCCAAGTAGAAGCATAGCTGCCTGTGTATGTCCAAAGAATGCAGACGTTTCTCCCCTTTATTCTGGGGGTTTGGATAAAAAGTTGGCAAATGGATGGTTTGGTTTAGAGCCACACTAGATATCACATTTGGCATAAAGGTAGGGTTTGTTCTTAAAGAAACCCTGTCCTGATGAAAAATTATAAAAGGTTCCACTGCCATTAATGCCTGTAGCTCTGAGACTCTTCGTGCTGAAGTTACTGCCAGGAGCAGGGCTGTTTTCCATGATAAAAATTTTAGATTGGCTGTATTGGCTGGCTCAAAATGTGCTAGGGTTAGTTTTTCCAAAATGAAATTGAGGTCCCAAGTTGGTGTTGGTGCTCTCTGGGGTGGTCTTATGTTTTTAGCCCCTCTGAGGTACTGCTTTAGCAAGGGATGAGAGAATAAAGGAGGATCCGTGTTGTAATGTGCTGAAATGGCAGAGGCGTGGATCTTAATTGATGAGAAGGATAGGCCTCTGTCCAGCATCTCAGTTAAGTATTGTAAAATTTGAGGAATGTTTGGAACAAGAGGGTCAAGGCTTTGAGCCTGGTTCCAGGTGCAGAATCTCTTCCATTTTTCTGAGTAAGCTTTCCTGGTGCTTGGCCTCCTGGCCTCCAAAATGACATCCATAACAGCTTTAGAGAAAAGTGTTGCCTGTTTGACTAATGTATCTGCCATGCAGCCAGGTTTAGGGTTTTGAGCTGACCGTGCAGGATCTGATTGTTTTGTTGAGTCAGAAGGTGTGGAATTTGAGGCAAAATCCATGGTGGTCCTTGAGCAAAGTTCCTTAATATAGGGTACTAGTGCTGATGTGGTCAGTCTGGAGCAATCAGGATCATCTGTGGTTTTTTTTGTCTGGCTTTTAGGAATACTTTTGAATGGAGAGGCAGTAGTGGGAAGGCATAAACTTTTAGGCTTTTCCAGCTGAACAAAAGAGCATCCACTTTCCATGCTTGTTTGTGATAAGTCCTTGTGCAGAATTTTTGTAGTTGGCAATTCAGTGGGGAGGCAAAAAGATCTATGTCTGGGCATCCCCATTTTTGTGGTACCATGCTGAAGATTTGTGGATTCAATTTCCATTCGTGAGGGTCCATGATATTTCTGCTTACATCGTCTACCAGAGTATTTTTCTTTCCTGGCAGGAATTGTGCTTGTATGTGAACTTGATACGTTATAGCTGTGCTCCACAAGGTCATGGCTTGCCTGCATAGGGGATAAGAATGAGTGCCCCCTTGCTTGTTTATGTATCACATTACTGTGATGCTGTCTGTCTTTAGTAATAATTGTCCTGGATGCAGAAGGTCCTTGAAAGCTGTTAGGGCATTTTGAACAGCCAACATCTCTTTTTGATTGATGTGAAGATGCATCTGGTCTGTGGTCCACTTGCCCTGAATGCATTTTCCTGCCATGTGTGCTCCCCAGGTGTAATCTGAAGCATCTGTTGTTAGAGTTTGCCTGGCTGTGGGTTGGGTAAAAGGCTGACCCTTGTCTGAGTGACATGCCTGTGCCCACCATCGAAATTCCTGTTGTAGGCAGGGAATCATTGGTATTACTGCTTCTAAACTGTGAGAGTGTTGAGTCCAAACACTTTTTAGGTACAATTGTAATTTCCTCATATGCAGTCTGGCATATGGTATTAGTAGTATGCAGGATGCCATGAATCCCAGGGCCTGCAGAATTTTTCTTGCAGGGAGATGGGACTTTTTTGCCAGCATTTGAAAATATTGAGTTAGTTGAACTTGTTTGTCTGGCATGAGGTAAGCCATCTGGGCCATTGTATTTAAGCTGGCACCCAGGAATATAATCTGTTGTGAGGGCACTAGTTTTGACTTCTTTTTGTTTACTGTGTTCCCTAGAGAAATTAGCAACCTTTTTACAAACACCAGATGCTGTAGAAGAATGTCCTTTGTCTCTGCTTGAATGAGGCAGTCGTCCAGGTATGGATATATTTGAATTCCTTTTTGTCTGCAAAATGCAATTACTGGTGCCAGGCACTTTGTGAAGACCCTGGGCACAGTAGATAAGCCAAAGGGCAGTGCAGAGAATTGGTAGTGCATTGTACCAGCTTTGAATCTGAGGTATCTTCTGCAATTTTGTCTGATAGGGACATGCAGGTATGCCTCTTTGAGGTCCAGAGTAACAAGCCAAGCCTTCTTGCCCAGCATGGGTAGAAGCTGCTGTAATGTCAACATTTTGAATTTTGGAATATCCAGGTAAGTGTTCAGAATTGAAAGGTCTAGTATGGGCCTCCAGGCCTTGTTCTTTCTGTGGACCAGAAAGAGTCTTGAGTAAAATCTTGTCCTTGCTCTTGTTGTGGTACTTTTTGAATAGCTCTCATATCCATGAGGGCTGAAATGTGTTTTTGTGCCTCTGCCCATTGATTTTGTGGCAGGTCTGGCATTCCTTTTAGCCTTGGTAAAGTATGAAAGTGGAACCTGTAACCTTGAGACACAATATTCAGAACCCATTTGTCTTGGGTGATTGTTTGCCAGTTTTGAGAAAAAAGTGCTAGTTTTCTCCCTAAGGGGGCTTTCAAAAGGGACGCGCTTGGCATACGAAAGGGGAAGTCTTTGTGACTGTTTCCTGTAAGGTTGAGACTTGTCCTCACCTCCTTTTGGGGTTGAGGTGCCCCACTGTTGTTGTCTGTTTGAGCCTTGGGGTTGGGATCTGCCTCTTGGGCATCTGTATCTGCCTCTCTGTGGCCCATCTGACACTGGAAAGGACCAATTCTTTGTTGGCCAATTTCTGCTAAACCGAGGTGGCTGTACCTGTAAGAAAAACGTGACTGTTTGCATAGATTTAGCTTTATCCTCCATTTTCTTTAACACCTCTTCTGCCTTAACACCAAACAAGGTATCATGCTGTAAAGAAGCATCCAATAAGTTTGCCTTAACAGGATCCAGTAAACTCTGTTCTTTTAACCAAGCATGTCTTCGAATCACAGAACCTGTAACCGCGGCTCTACAAGAAGCCTCTAAAAAATCAAAACCACATTGCAGAGTATGTTTTCCCACCTGTTCAGCTGCATGCAATAAATCCTGCATTTCTTTACAATCAGGAGCTTCTGAGCTTGCAAGCATTTTCTGTTTTAACTGAGCCATTAAATATTGTTGGTACTTAAGCATGTGAAACTGGCAATTTAAAGCTCTTACTGCTAAAGTTACAGAAGTGTATACTTTCTTCCCCCATCTATCCAAAGCTCTGGAATCTCTGTCAGAGGGTACTGGATTTTTTGCAATGGAAGCCTTAACCCCTTTTGGACCCTGGGAAATAGTTTCTGGATCAGCAGAAGGGTTTTTGTAAAGAAACTTGTGAGAGTCAGGGACTCTGTAATACCTGTCTGGCTTGGCTGGAACAGGGGGGCAAAGAATCAGGAGATAAGCTAGATTCAGAGAACACATCATCCACAATGTCTAGCACAGGCGGAACAGCCAGTGGCCTGTGCTGGGGCAATAAAAGGAAATCCCTGAGCCATTTCTTGGATTCTGAGTAATCCTGACTTTCCCAATGGAAATGTTCCCTCATGGTATGTAAAGTTTCCCCAAAAGAATAATCCTCAGGTGGAGAGGCTGAAGGGATAGATTCTTCAGCATCAGAGTCCTCATAGGGGGGTAGAGAGTATCCCTGGTCTGAAGAGGAATCAGAGGAAATGGAAACCTGATCAGAGGAATCATAGCCTGTATCCTGCCTAGGCCTTTTCTCAGGAGGGGGATGGGAACCCCTGATTAGAGTAATGAGGTCTTCGGCCATTTTAAGCATCTGTTTCTTAGGCATGGAGGACTGTCCAGGAGAATGCTGTACTTGTTTCTTTGTCTTTAATGGTACCTTTGTCTTGGTTGTTTTAATGGTAAGTTGTGAAGGTCTGAAAACACCCTCAGAAGCTGATGCCTGCTCAGCGGCTCTGGACCCATATGAGGGATTAGTTTCCATAGGCCCAATACCTTGAGTTTCCAGACGCCTAGATGTCTCTATGTGGAAATCGGAAGCGGCCTGTGGCTCTGAGGTAGCGGGTGTCTGGGGCTGCGAAAGCGCCTCACTGAGAACCGGCGACTGGCCTAGAAGAGGTTTCGTCGTCAGTTTTGGACCTTGGATGCCTGTCTTTATCCTTGTCTTTGCGTTTTTTCGGTATTGGCATCGTTGGTTGATCCGACAGCATAATATAATTGAACCTTCAGCCAAAGTAGTACAAAGCAAAATAAAAACGTCTTTTTATAGTGCGCGTGTTAAATCTAGCACAAAACCGACAACTAGTGATGTTGTGACTTCAGATCTGAAATTCGACTTCGAAAATCTCAGGAGTCGGCCGACTGGCACTTGCAAACTGCTTCTGCTTCGGGCACCACGCGGCAAGAAAGACTGAAGAAAATGGCGTCAGATACATCTTATATACCCCTGGCACACTGCCGTCAGGGAAGAAGCAGCAGCAACCGACGCCGGACCAAGACTTTGGAACTCTGGCCAACTGCGGGACCACCTGATGGCAGGATAACTCCAAGTGTAATGACTGCAGCAGTGTAACACGATGAACATCTGAATACAAACAAAACACTCATAATGGCAACAAATGGGGAAAATTAAAAGAAGCTGAGAATTGTGATAGAAGGGAAAATAATGGAACAGGTTAACAGCTTCAAGTATTTGAGGGGGGTGGTTGAAGAGAAGGGAATGAGGAAGTCAAAGATGAAATCAAAGGGCTGCAGCCAAATAGCACAGAGTGCCAGGAGTAGTGTATGACAGGGGAATGCCAAAGAAGCTGAAAAGTAAGGTGTACAAAACAGTGGTGCAACCATTACTACTGTGTGGTACAGAAACCTGGGAAGTATAGACAGAGCAGCTGAGGAAGCTAGAGGTGATGAAGATGAAGGGCTTGAGATGGGTGGTTGGATCCACACTGTGGCGCAGACAAATAAATGAGGACATAAAAGCAGAAGCCAAAGTAGCACCAACTGCAGAAAAGGTCAAAGAGAACAGATTATGGTGGTTTCAGTGAATGTTCAGAAAAGCAGAAAATACTGATGAAGAAGACTTGAGGCAAACATGAAGAAGGCAAGAAACAAAAAGGGCATCCAGCAAAGAGGTGGATGAGCTGTGTGAGAGAAGACCTGTGACAGTCAGGCATGAGTGTTGATGAAGGTGGGAGAGTGGCACTACATAGAGATGGTAATAGATGACACAATACCCATGTAGAAATGGGAAAAAGGGGGTTGATGATGACAATGATGAGGAACTACCTCATACTTTCTCATTTTATTGACCGCAACTCTTTAACCATTACTGTTGCAATTCAGGTTTAGTGTAAGAATACAGTCAACACTGACAAATGTTTGTTTTACTTACGTAACAAAATTGCACACTAGCTGGTAAAGTTTACTCATAATTATTAACTTCTGAAATGGGTTAGCACTCATAGAAGATGTTTACTGATATACATAATGCAGACGGATGACTGTTTTTGCATAACTTGTTTTATAGGAAACATAATACAAATTAGTACTCCTTTATTCAGTTTTATTTTTGAAACCAAATGGGGAAACATTGTCTTATATAGTAGCAAATAACAGGGACTGCTCATAAAAACAGACATAAGATAGTAACAAGCACACATATTGAGTCCATGACAATATCCCAGACATTATGACTGGAATGAACTCAATATCATTATCTGTAAAAACTGAGTCAAAAGCAATAATTCAAATCACAGCTTATTGAATCATGATTTGATGAGCACTGGTCTTAACACCATTTTCAATGGTTAACTTCACTAAAACTGTTCACGCTCTCAAAAAATGCACCACTTTTTATATAGCAGTCTGCACCCTTATGTTCCCATTTATTATATTCAACTCCAAGATTGCCTTGTCTCAGAGAAGAAGAAACACTTAACTTTTCTGGCAACTTTTAAATAGAATTCATTCTCTAAGATATGGTATGAATCATAGAACAGTAACTAGGCATTGTCCTTTCTCCAAAACTTGGCAGGTATATGATCAGCTGTGACTTAGTCAATTGTATATAAATTACCTTGCTCGTGCAAAAAAAGATCTAGGCAAACCCGATTCTTTAAATAAATAAACAATATGTATAAAGAAAATGTGATTTGCATCTAGGAAATAAAATTTATGACCTGCATAAGCACATTTAGCAATGCTGTTAAATGGTATAATTAGAAACAAAATTGTCTTGGATAATAAATTATTATATAAATTATAGAAGAATGCAGTCAGTCTAAACTTTAGTTTTACTTCAAGAGACAATACATTTTATCTCACAAGTAACATACTTAGAAAAGCTGACTATAAGATGAACTAATAAACTGCTTGAATGTATGTGTACAATACTGAAAATGGACCTCAACTTCTTTTTAAAGAAAACACGTACCAGTGTAGGTAACCCTAACCCAGAATTTTAGTGCCCAGAAATCCTTCAGTGTCTAACTTATTTGGAAAAAAAAAACAACTTGAGCAAAAGGAAATAAAAAAACAAAGCATAATAAATGCAGGAAAAAAGCTGTTCAATGATTTTTATTATAACATACACACCAGTGTGTATGTTATAATAAAAAACATTGAACAGCTTTTTTCCTGCATTTATTCTGCTTTGCTTTTTTTTAAATTTTCTTTAACTTATTTACCTACACTTATTTTCCAGATCATGAAGGTCCCACCATTTTCCATTTTCAGATCTCATCTTGTTTTAAAAAGGCACTTCACTTAGTCTACATTTGAAATAGGCTGGACAAATTCATTTGTTATTTTCATTGTTAGTCACCACCCACAATTTCATACCCTGGGAGTATGTCTTTCTGAGGTCGGGGAAACTGTTAAAGAAGCATTAACAAACATCATTCTACTTTGTAGTATATGTGAATGTCACTAATTTGTGTTTATTTTATGATATGCAATCCTTGATTTCTTGTAAGCAGTCATGTAGTTGCAAGAAACCTTCAATTAAGTATAATTAATCTTTAGTCTGAATAAATTAAACTCTTTTCCAAAATTAGTTACTGGAGAGTTCTTTGCAGAGGGACATGAATGAGTTATGCTGTACCTCACATAAACTGGCAAATATTCTAATTCCTGACTGTAAAGGTGCTGCTTTTGTCCACAAAATTGTCAAAGATCATTCCCCTTGTCTCCGAACAACTTTGAAATCAAAGGTACAGGAAGGTACAGAGGATACATGCACTCATTCCTGAATTTCACTATGGATGTAGATACATATAGATACCATGTGGGAGAACAGTGCAGTTGAAATAGAGAGTGGCACACATCTGATAGGAGACTACTCATAGACAAAAACAACTTTTGACTGTCCACCTCCATGCATGGATGGATAAAGTCCTGATAATGACCCAGATGACTTGTGTTCATGTAGTGGCACTGGCATTGGAGAAGCTGGATAAGGAAAGGTGGGCATGAGTGCCTGATGCCTGCTCACCCATCAAAAGTGAGGAGGTGATCTGACACACTGTTTGGTTGAAACCTTCAGGAGTGTAGGTATATGAAAGCAGTTATATAGGCCATACAAGCTCTATGCTGCACAGTGGTGTACCACATTGGTAGGTGGTTGGCATGTGCTGTAACATGCATGCACCCTCCCTAAAAGGCAGAAACTCCAACCACCTATGCAGTGGGTATTAAGACTTAAAACTCTGATCCCGTGCATTAAGATGATGGTTACCTCTTACCACAGGGGAATGAATGGGTCATAGGTCTCTCACCCCCATGGAATAAATAAGTGTACAGGGGGAGAGGGGAGCAGGGCTTGATGGTCAGTAGAGGAATGGGGGGGTTGAATGAGCATGTCCAGCAGTCAGGTGAACTTTTGTGGACAATAAGCTGCTGTTAGGAAAAAATTGTTGTGCATATCAAGTAATATCATTGTCCTTTAAACTGGAATGGATATTTACCAAGATGGCTTCTGAGGAAGATATTCTTGTTTAACTCATTTGTTAAAATTTTATATGAACCTATGGGACTCCATGTCAAACATTGTTAGTGGATGTGATCTGTTTGGACTTGATGAAAGCCTTGATTCTGCTCCCAACATAGTGTTAACTTCAGTGCCATCTGCTAACATTGGCATATATATATTATCAGGTGGATTACTACTTGACTACAGGACAGGAGACATCACATCAGAATTAAGAATAATTATTATGTACAATATAATTTGATAAGAAGGCTGTAATGTATATATGCCTCAACGGTCTGTGTTAAGACCCCTTTTGTTTAGTGTCTATATGACTTCCTTTGTGACTGGATTGAATAACTAGGTGAGCAAAGTTGCTGATAATCCTAGGCTTCATAGTACTGTCACTACACTTGCTGACCAAGCAACTCTTCCCATAATTCTGGACTTTTTGTATGAGTGGTCATAAACAAAAATATATTTTTAATACATCAACATGTATGCTGCTTCAATTCAGTAATAACAGCAACTTGTATCTTTATGCCATGGATAACTCCATCCTGTATGAAGGTGATAACATCAGAGACTTGGGAGTAATGATAAACAATCACCTGAATTCTGATGCTAACATTCTAACAATCATAACTACTGAGAGATAAGTTTCATATATTGCCTAGCAGAGATGACTTTTCCACTGTTTAAGTTGGTTGTGAGACTGCACATTGAATATTGTATGGCAATGTACACATACAAAATCTGACAAGTAAAAATAACTGTAGAGATGTTTCAAGGAACCTTTATAAGGAATGTTTCCAAATTAGGCATCTACAATATATATACAGGCCAGCTTTCATGCCTTGCCTTATATTCTGTCTCCTACAGGTTAAGCAGAAATGATTTGATGCTCATTTACAAGTGTTATAAATATGAAATACTGGTTTCAAAACTAGGTCTGTGGTTCAACTCTTTACATTATGAAACTTGGAGCCTTTTGGTGGTTTTGCCACTTTTTAAAAATGTATCGAAAAAACACAGTTTCTCTGTAGAGCCATCAAACTTGTAAATACTTTGCCTATTCCTATCAGACAATTTTATGACCTTCCACGTTTTTAAAGAGTCCTTAGATGTCTTGTTTTGGGATAAAGGTTAAAATTCCTACATTTTTGCTTATAGACTCCTAGACAGCCTCCAGTGAGGCTAAGAATTTTTCAACATTAAATACCAAACAGCTAAACATCCTCTATACACAGCTGGTATTCATTTGTTCCTAACTTTTTGAGGTTGTCAAAATGAATCAAATGAAGTCCTTTGAAAAGACAAGGTGCAAGGCACTATACAATCAGAAACAACACACTTTTTTTTCCAAAAGATTATTATATTGAGAAAAACAGACTGTTTGGGATAAAATATCCTGAACTGAGTGATGTAGGTAATATGCTCTGTAACCCAACTGAGTGGAGTCTGTAGGAAAATAGGCCACTGCCAAATGTCCTGAAAATGGAAGGCCACATAGAATGTGGCCCAGGTGCATTCACTTATGAATGGTTTTGAACCATACAAAGACAAACTGATATGGTCATCAAGATACTGCAGTTCTTGTATCTTGAAAGTCCCCAAAATGACTTTCATGTAAAGATGTGCTACAGAAGCCCCAAAAATGATCCCTGCCATAAGCCTTAAAAATTGCAAAATTGGTTATGCTGCCACTATGTTCACCACTGACTGGAAGCTTGTGAAAAGGAGAGAATGACTTGACTCTCACGAGAGTAAGGAAGGCTTTCATGGAGAGGGTGTCTAGATGACACCGATGGAACAGGATCAATTGCACAAGAGTACACTTTAACTTGGTCTCACTGACTGTTGTGTAAAAATGCCTGAAAAGGAAAAGCATACATTTCTTATTCCTGCTTAAGGTCTGCCAGTCAAGGTTGACCAGAAACCTATAATCTAGGTAGAAAAAGTCTAGATGATCTACATTTGAAGGAGCCCAGCCACCACTGCCAAACACTTTGTAAAGACACAGAATGTCAAAGACAGGCTGACTGGCAAAGTTTATAAGTGGTTCTTAGATGGAAGAAAAGGAAACTCTAGTTGCACTTCATGATCATTTGATGCTGGTAGGTATCCTAGAGGTCCAGTGGTAATACACAGTCTCCAGAAAATAGAAAGGGCATGATGGACTGCAGAATGAGCATTCAGAGTTCACCATTAGTGATAGATCTGTTGAATTGGTCTAATGTTGCTTGTTCTCTTTGGAACCAAAAATAATCAGGACTGATAGCCCATTCCCAGAAGACCACCATAGGTGAATTGAATACTGCTTTTTGACCATCATGCAGCCACATTTTGCATGGAGAAAATGTCTAGATGAAAGCAGGAGTTCCAAAACAAAACTTCAAGGTGACTGCCTTCTTTACTTACATTTTAGTTAAGATGGCCTGCCACTGTTCTGAATGGAGGGAAACTCACCACTAACCTCCTCCCTGAGCAGGAGAGGTTCAAACTGAAATTCAGAATTACTGAGACCCCCTCAGAAAGGAACATCTCCCTCTAGTTGACATTTCACCAAGAACCTCAGTAATGAAGCCCACAGTCTGATTTATTGTATAATGATGGCTGCTGGCCACTAGGTTATTGTTGTCAGCTGGGAATCCTGCTTTGGTTGCCACTGGGACTACTGCCTCCCCTCTCTGGCAGTGTTAGGATATGCTAAGTAGAGCCATAGCTGGCTCATCTAGCAACCAGTGCTATTCCCCATTCTGGCACCCCTCAAATTTGATTTAAAGAGCTAAAAAATGAAAACTGTTCCCAGATCTGGTTAATGCACCTCACTTCAGGAGAGCAACCTGAATCTGTGTCTTTGTCTTTTCTCCTTACGTTAGACTTGAGAAGCAAAAAAAAAAATGTTAACATCAAAAGGCATATTTTTTGCTAAATATAATTATTTCAAATCAGATTAATAGTATTCTGAAATAAAGTTTGCATAATAATGCTAAAAATGGGAGGTAGCCTTAAAAAGCAAATGTCTTCAGAGTCAACTTGTCTGTCAGTGTGTGTGTGTGTCTGTGTGTGTCCATACACACACACACACACATCTTGCAAGGTTTCACTAGTCACAGCCTACAAACAGAACACACAAACACAGTGAAACACAATGACACAACAGGTAGCACACTTGTCTTTGTGCAGAATGTAGTGTGCTCTATTCTCACGCCAGGTAGATCAATTGCTGATACTGCAGTACAGAATAAAGAGGCTGATGCATTCCTGTGTGTGTTGTCCTTCAGACGAGATGTTAAACTGAGATCCCATCTACTTGAGTTGGTGGTAGCTTCAGTAGATCATGCAAAGGATCCCCCAGCATCTATCAAAAAGCGTAGAACCCTTTATTTTTACAAAGAACATAATTTACAAGATATTACTTATAAATACACATATTTACCAATGTTTCTGTTTCCTTCTTTTACTATTATACAATCATAATTATCTTACTTACTATACCAAGTTTTCATCATTATTAGACCCCTACTCCTTTTTCCATGAACACCATCTGATTTTATTCAATATTGTTGCCAAAACCCATTTTCCATTAAACATAATGTCATTTATCTTTTCATTCCATATAACCCATACAACACAAAGCATCTTATTTATCGCAGTGACATATTCTTTATTTCTGTTCTTATAATACTCATATTTAACCATATATATATATATATATATATATATATATATATATATATATATATATATTATCCTCTTTTATATCTCCAAAGAAATGTTCTTTACATAACTTTTTCCCATAATTTCAATAATCTTTTACATTAAAAAACATGTTCTGTAGTTTTCTCTTCCCACAATGTAAACATAATATTTTACCTTTTTATATGACTTATATCCTTCTACTGGTAATTTATTTATTGCTAGCCTCCACAAAAAATCTTAACATTCTACTATCTTATTACACCATGTATTTATTATGTTTATAGCTACAATTTTTTTTCTTCTATTATATCTTCCCATGGGTATCATTATATTTTTATATGACATGTTTCTCTCCTTTTCTACTTCATTAGTTTTTATTATCCACATTAGCATTTTTTCTTGATAACATTTCATCTCTTCATTTATACATTCTTTTTTCTTTCAATCCTTTTCATTATTTCCCAAAATATATCATACTTACATGTAAACATTTTTACAACTAATCTCTTATAACTCTCATTAATCTATTTTAATACTTTATTCAAGTTTAGAGAAGCAGCATATAACACTGTGTTTATTAACCCTAAACTTCCCTCCATTTCATTCAAATACAAAATTCCTCTTTCTACTGGAATCAATATAGAGCCTCATATGAATGAAAAATGTATTTGTAGCAATTCTTTTTCAAACATTGCTGGTGACATAAATACACTTGTTAGATATGCTATTCCCCAATAGTACTGAATTTATCATTTTTTTTAAATGATAACCTATGTGTTTTCCCAAAAAATTCTTTAATCATTCGATTTTTCCCATTGAATTCTACTTGCATTCTTAATCCCAAATATTATACTCAAGACAGAAGCTTCATCATTATAAAATATATCCCTCTGTCTTAACCCATAACCCAATCCTTTACTTTTCTTTGTTTAAAGTCATACCTATTGTTTCAAACATTCATTTAAACAAAATATTACATATTTTATCTTATTTTTTTTATGATCACTATCATATCATCTGTGCAAGTTAAAACTGGAATTCTTAACCCTTTAGGCCTTCTGTATCCTATTCCTTCATTTTAAAATTTACCTCACATACTGTCACATTCATAACTAAAACAAAAACTATACAACTCTTTGAACATCCCTGTCTTACACCTATCCTCATGTGTATTTCTTAACTTAGCCAACCATTTACTAGAACTCTTACTCTATTGTTACTATAAATGGACATACACATTTTCTACTTTTCTCACTTATATTCTTTCATAATCACCCACAAAGTTTTATGTTTTACAGTATCAAATGCCTTAAGATCACCTATCATAAGTTTTGCTTATTATCTATTTATAATATTATCCACAATCTCTCTCATTATCAGTAATAATTCTCAACAACCCTTCCCTTTATGATATATACACTATCTTCCATAACATTTCCTATCTTAGTTTCAGTTCTCATCTGTATTATTTTCATACTGGTACTGTACTGCTTGTCTCCACTTTTTAACTATCTTTTATCTTCTTTCTTCCATATAAATTTAAGTATTCTATTACATAATTCTTTATACATGAAACCGTCATTTAGCCAATTTTTTTAAAAATATTATTTTTGCCATTTCACTACATTTTTGACATATTTCATATCCTAATCCATCTGGTTCTGCAGCAGAATCTATATTCACTTGTCCTAATATGTTATCTAACTCATATAAAGAGATAGTCTTTAAATTTGTTTATTTTTGTAGTTGATGTTGTTTTATTTTCTTGCTCTGATTTTTTTACTTCCCATATTTTCTTCAGTTCTTTCTTTTTTCTTTAAATAATTCTTGTACATAATCTACTAAAATATTCATAATTTGCTCCTGAGGTTTTTTTTTTGTTTGTCTTTTTGCATTTTTCATTTCTCTCATTACACTATCTTTCTTCACTACGCAGCTTAAATATGCTGATACTTCCCTTTTTCCTTGCACAAAATATCCTTACTTAAATAATATATCCTTATTTTTTTTATTTCTTCTATATAATATTTTTTCTTTATCAAATTATTCTCTATCATTTTTTCTAAATCTTCTAACACAGCCTTATATACTCTTCTATACTTTTATCTATTTTTCTCACATCATTTTGCTGCTGCAAGAAACATTTTTTATATTTTATCTTAAAAGTAATCCACCATTCAGACAAATTTTTATAAAATACTCTCATAGTAATATGATCTTTCCATGACTGTGTTATTAAATTCTTCATCCTGATTTTTCTCATTTAACCTTTTTATTCCCTTGCCTATATTTTATACGCTCCCAGTTTTCCTATACCTCTAGTTATATTGCTAGGTGATCAGAAAAAAAACTGTTATAATCATCTCTCCTTCTCTGATATTTAATCCTTCTGATACTAAGAAGTAATCTATTTCAGTTCTGTAAATACTTCTTCTGTAGGTGCATGAATTTTTATCCTAAAGAATTAGTTTTCCACATTTTATATCATTTCCTTTCTTTTTTCATTTTCCCCTTAAGTCACTGTTATTCTCCTGCCATTATAATATTCATATTTATCACTAGATAATCTAGAATCTGCTGAAATAAATTCTTACTTTCTTTACAGGTAACACATGCATATAATGCTATAATTCTATATTCTTGTTCTTTCCATCTTAAGTCCACAACACTATTACCAATGTTATATCTAATATTTTCACTGAATTGCTGCAAAACACAGCTATTCCAGACCACCAATCATTTTCCAAATTCCAAATTATATTTACCCCCATGGTTATGTTTGTAATCTTTCTTCACTTGTTAAAAACCTTATATCTTCTAATATGACTACACCTAAATCACATGTATTACACCATTCCAAAACCCTATCCTTCTCACTATATTCTTAATACTATACACATTTACAGAAAGCATTCTAAAATTATATTCCCTTTTCCTTAATTTCCTAGAAATTATACGTTTCCCTTTTTAAATAAATATAACTTTAGTTATTATCCATTTCTTTTCTTAAATAAATATTATTTTATTACTTATCCATTTCCTTTTCTTTCATAATATCCCTTTATATTTTCTTTTCCTATATTTTATCCATTTACCAACAAATTTTTCCGATTTTCTACTTCCAAATTAATACCTTCCTCATCTCTTATTTCAGAACCTTCCTCTATTTCTTCCTTTTTATATTTTTGTCTTCTTTCTTTAATTTCTCTTCTACATCCAACACCTCTAATGCTTCCTCTCTTTGTTAATTTTCTTTTTTTTCTTCACTTTAGTTATTGCTAATTTTAATTCTGCAATCCACCCATAAATGCCCAAATTTATTACATTTATAACATTTCAGTTCACACTTTCTTGAATCATGACCTAGCTCTCAGCAAGTATAACATTTCTTTCTATCACAAGTTATTTCTTAGATGATCTTATTTTCCATAAAAAATGTTTTGGGTTGCCCCCAGTATTTTGCAACACCCTTATCTCCTTCAACATTTATCATGCTTTGAATATGTAAAATGTTATCTTTTTCTATCTTTAACACAATATTACAGTCCCATCCAACTTTGCATAAACCCTATTAATCATAAACCTTTGCAACATCCAACACTTCTTTACATACTTGTTTTAAAAAAATCCTTTCAAAGTCTTTCTATTTCTGTTTGAAATTGCAAATGTATTTTCATCTTTGTTTCCCTGTTAAATACTTTTATTACATACAAGTTCCAAGGATTACAGTTCTTCTTCTTTTCATATTCTCCAAGAAAATTTTCTACTGCATATACAGTCTTAAATATGTCATAAAATGCCTCTTTGTAAGAATAAATGTTCTTACCTCTTGAACTTTTACACCCAAAGGAACCATTAAGTTGTTTCTCTTCCATTTCATTTTAATCCTTCAGGATACAGTCTGCCTCATCCTTCTGAATTTTATCCATAATGCCCCCCAAGAAACATCTACTTAATTCTCCTGCTCACTCTATATCAACATCTCCTTCAAGAAATCATTCCGTAACCCTCCAGACTGGAGGGCTGAAATAACACAAGATTCACTTGCAGATTCTTCTTTTTCAGCATCATCAAACAATTTTTGATGAAAAAAAGACTTCAGAGTCATCCACTGGAAAAGCTCACCCAGACTCGGCCACAACTTGCTGTGAGGGAAAGGTTAGTTTGCTTTTGCTTTCTTGTATTTTGTATTACTTTATTGTCTTCTTCTATTTTGTATACAGTGTTTTACTTGTATTCTGCTTTTAATTGCATATTAAAACTAGGAAAGAGACTACAGCTGTGTCTCTTGTGAATCATACATAAATTATGAACAGGTCAATTAAGGAGTCACACAGATGTTAGAAGAGGTCAATTAAGATTAATTATCTGTGAACTGGGGGTAGAGCTAGGAACTAAACCTTCTATTTAAGGGGTAAAATAAAACATGTCAAAGTTTTACTGGAAAAGCTCATCCAGACTATGCCACAACTTGTAGTGATGGAAAGGTTAGTTTGCTTTTGCTTTCCTGTGTTTTGTGTTACTTTATTGCCTTCTATTTAGTATATTGTGATTTGATTTCTTTACACTGTGTTTTACTTGCTGCCCGGTTAAAGAAACTCCAGCTCTACTCAGTGGCATACCGCCTGCTCAGAGGCGATCTGTGCCTGACGTATAAAGCCATGTGAAACCTGGAATTAATGGACATGCTGCACCTCAGAAAATCCAAATCCCATCGAGCTACGCGCTCGAGAAACTTGAACCTCAGCACTGAAATAAATAGGACATGCTGGAGGGATAGATTCATAACCCAAAGGCTCCCTTCACTCTGGAATAAAATCCCAGTCCAGGTTAGGCAGAGTTCCTCATTGACTCTCTTCAAGAGGAATCTTGATGAGTGGATGGGAGATCGGAAATTTACTCCGGGTATCACTTCTGTGTCACTGTTAGACAGAGGCACAGTATACTAACCTCGAAAAAGGGCATAGCAAAATTCATTTAAAATGGGTGGCGAAAGCCAAACACACTCTGGCTAAGCTTGTAAATGCCCTAGGGCAGATAGCCAGTATGAACCTATGAACTTGTATTCTGCTTTTAATTGCATATTAAAACTAGGAAACAGACCACAGCTGTGTCACACATAATTTTTCCGACCCTCCCACTCTGGTGTTGTTGTGCTATTAAATACAACTGTTTTTCTAAGTCTTCCAGTCACCATACCCGCTGTTCCCTGATGGCAATAAAACGTAACCACAACTTCAAGTATGTATTATCCAGAACACAGATCACGGCGTACACTTCAGACCACTCAAAAACTTTAATTCCAGAACAGAGTGAGCGCTTTCGCCAACAGGCTTCTTCAGACTCTTGATAATTGCATACAAAATATCAACCTCTGTAAAAAGCCTACCATAAATTCTCATTGGTTACAAATTCTGTAACTGAATCACCTTAAAATTTAAAGTGATACTTACATCACCCACTTTTGCCTTACAAATACAATGTTAAAACATGCAATTAAAAATTCATACGCTTGAAAAAGTTACATCAAATAAAACTCTTGTATAGAAATATAAGAGCATGTTAAAAAATCTGTTAAAATGTTTATAATATATAATACGGTCTATATACCAATAAATGGCAAAAACATGTTGAAAAGTTAGGGACAGTATGTGCTTATTAAATAAGAACAATGTATAGCCTCAATATATAGGCACAATTTTCCATGATGGGAACAACACACGGGGGTACTTATTAGTGTCAGGGGTTAACCTGGCCAACCTGTAAGCAGCAATATTTTATACAAAATCTATACTCCAATAAGTGGCAGAAGCATACTAGAAAATGAGGGGTGATAGGTACCTGTTGCGTATAAGAACAATAGATACCCACAATGTAAACACATAAAGTCGAAACAACTCATAGGGGCTACTCACTGGAATCAGGAGCTGATATAACCAACCTATAACTAAACAGCTAGGTTTTAATCAGGCTACAGACACTGTGAAGTATGACTGAGTCATAAAGACATAATCACTTTACTCTACATAATCTCCTACTCTTAAGAAAGGGCTTTATCTGTACCTTGTCATTGAGACCAGGGGGTACATCTGCTCTCCATCTAATGATCCACCTGGTCTCACACTCCAATGTTCTATTGACAAGGTCACCTCCTCTAAAGCCTTGTGTAAGAGTCTGGATGACAGAAAATTTAAAAGTATGTTGTAGACCTACTGCTTTACAGTGTCTAGCTAATGCATTAACATCTGAGCCTATTCTAATCTGGTAGTTGTGTTCTCTAATACGTTCTTTAAGAGTACGATTCGTCTTCCCTATGTAGTAAGCAGAGCATGAACTGCAGATAGCAACATAAACTACATTCTTGCTATCACAGTTGGTATTAGTGTGAAAACTAAATGTCTGTCCTGTTGTGGGATGTATGAAAGCAGTATTTATGTTGATAAAGGAACATTGGTTGCATTTACCACAAGGCACTGTGTTACCAGTTTCATCCACCCTACTAAACTTGTTAGTAACAAACCTAGGCCTACATAATAAACTCTTCAAGTTGGGATGGTTCTTATATGTAATACGTGGTTTGGGGCCCACAACCTTACTCACCTCCCTATCAGATAGTAAAATATCCCAATGTTTATGCATGAGTCCTTTAACTTCTAAACTTGTTTTACTAAAGGATAGAGTAGACCTCACCTCAGTTCGAGGTGGTATAACGGTCTTAGATTGTTCTAACTGCTCCATGAAATATGGTCTAGCTCTATTGGACCTCAAGGAGTCCACTGCAGTAATTGTTTCATTGATATCTTTTCACAATAACCCTCACTAGGAATCTATTCCTGAGGTCCCGGACTCCAGTTTCGTAGCACATTTCATTGGGGTTAAGTCTGGACACTCTCATAAATTGTCCTTTTAAAGCGTTAAAAAGCGTGAAGGGGGTGCATGCTTTGTCTATGAAGTAAATTATTCCTATGGCACCCCTTTCTATGTATGGACGTATTCAACATACCATTAGACAATCTACAAATCTCAACATCTAAGAAAGAGATGTTGGTTCTAGAAAAATTCATGGTGAAATTCAAAAACTCTGTAGTTGTGTCAAGGTAAGTAACAAAACTTCTAAGAGATCTCTCATCGCCCAGCCACACAAAAAAGAGGTCATCCACAAATCTGCAGTACATGCCTGCATATTCCTTAAAGAGGACATTATCATACACATATTTATCCTCCCATCTAGCCATAACTAGGTTGGCGTAGCTATTGGCACATGATGTGCCCATAGTCACGCCATCCCTCTGGAGGTAAATATCTTCACCAAATGCAAAAACATTATTGGTCAGAATAGTCTCAAGCAACAGGGTAACTAAATCAACCTTCTTATCAGAAAAGTGTGAATGTGCTCTTAAGTATTCTGTGATAAAATTAATACCTGTCTCATTAGGGATAACCGTGAAGAGACTAACAACATCTAAGGTCACTAAAAAGAAATGTTGGTCATCTCTCAGATGTTGCGTGTAAGTGTATAAGTCCAATAGGAATTGCTTACTATCCTTAAGTATTCTCTTATTCTCATCTACTAGAGGTCTCAGTAGACTCTCTGCATAAATCGAAAGGGGTTCAGTGACCCACCCCTGACCTGCCACAATGGGTCTCATGGGTGGGTCCGTATTACTTTTATGGATCTTCGGTAATCCCTGAATGACAGGTATTATCGGGTCCTTAACTTTGAAAAAGTCATAAAGTTCTTTGGTAATATCTGAAGACATAATAAGGTCATCTAAGGTGTAATACACATTAAACACCTTATCTACCAAGATGTCATGATCTATTCTTAGGTAGGATTCATCATCATTTAACAATTGTTTCATCTTGTCATTGTAATAAGCAGTGTCCATAAGGACAACTGGCCCACCTTTATCGGCTGGTCTAATTACTATTGACCCATCGTGCCTTAAATCATTCAAGGCTCTCCTTTGGTTATAATTTAAATTCTGTCCATGTCTTGATACCCTTTTATCTTGAAAAAACTTATATATATCATTCTCCAAAACTTTTCCAAATACTTCAACAGTGGGGTGCAACTGTGGAGTATATGTACTATTTGCACAGAACTTAATGGGCCCTGTATTATCAATTTGCTGTCCATAATCCAACTTTAATTGCATATTTCTGATAAACAGTTTAGTATCAATGACCGTATCAACCAAATCACTGTTCTTAGTGGGAATGAAGCTAAGGCCTTTATTTAAGACCTGTTCCTCATATCTACTCAAAATTCTATTGGACAAGTTAATGACTAGTGATTTGATCTCTCCCACATTTTCTTCAACGTGGGACCCTGTTGCTCTTCTGTGGACCCCTTCCTCTTCTGCCTCCCCCTGCTGGTCGAGCGTCTCCTCTCCAAAAAATGATCCTGTGCTATTGGAAGCGGAACAGGTGTTTTATTCATTGAAAAAAACGTGCTACTAGCTTTAGGTCTAACTACTATATCTCCTTGAGATGACTTACTGCTGTTCACATTGGGGGTATTTCCCACCGTCTCACCTAACAAATTGGGGGTGACTAGTTCACTATCAATCTGTGTGTTAACTGTCCCTTCTCCTACCCTAGCATTATTCATCTGCTCCGTGTTCTGTGTGGCAGCTCCTATATTCATAGTTGTTCTGCCATCTTGCTTACTACCATCATGCGAACTATTAACTAATGTTCTATTAGATTCTCGTATCTCATTACTAATAGCAATCTCAACAGCATTAGCATCAGACAAATCACTATGCATTTGCTCACGAACGTAATTTCTTACAGTTGTATTCGTAAAAACTGGCGGTTCAATAGAACCATTGACGCCCTGTGAACGCACATTCCTGTCCCTCGGCCAAGTAAAGACGTGATTATTTTTAAAATCGCGTGTGTCCCTTGTTATTTTGATCTTTTTTTGATCAAATAACCGTTTTTCCAAAAGCATAACATCTTCTAAAACTCTTTCAAGTCTTACAGCAAAAACATTTTCAACATATTTGGTTTTTAAAGTCACTAAATAATTTATTAACTAAAAGTCTCAGTCTGTTCTCTTCTGGCGTATGATATTCAACAAGTAGCTTCATATAGTTGAAGCTGAGCTCAAGATTGAGCTGTTGCCAGCGATATAAAAGGTCCGGAAACTGATTTCCTGACGTGGGCATTTTCAAAATTCGAAGCCCACGCAGTATAATTCTTTTAACAAGACAAGCCTCAAAGTATTGTCTTTGCACTTGTAACCTTTTCAACTTTGTAAAGGCAGTCTCTAATTCTTGCAGGTCTTTAGTAACATTGAAATTACTTACATTGCCATCAATGTCCGTATTCCCTTCAACATTTGGTTCAAAGTCCAATAACAAATTATCCTCACCGGTCACACATACTTGGAAACGTTCCGTGAACCTATTAGATTGCTCCATCACAGGTGGAACGTAAGGTAATTCAATATTTGAATTATTGACGTTCGCCATCCTCCTCGGTTGCTGCGCCGACAAAAAATAAAGTGTATAAACAATCCAAATGCAGAGTAGCACACCAGCGGAGACGAGAACAAGCGTGAACAAAATATAACTAAGTCTTCCAGTCACCATACACGCTGTTCCCTGATGGCAATAAAACGTAACCACAACTTCAAGTATGTATTATCCAGAACACAGATCAGTGCACACTTCAGACCACTCAAAAACTTTAATTCCAGAACAGAGTGAGCGCTTTCGCCAACAGGCTTCTTCAGACTCTTGATAAATGCATACAAAATATCAACCTCTTTAAAAAGCCTACCATAAATTCTCATTGGTTACAAATTCTGTAACTGAATCACCTTAAAATTTAAAGTGATACTTACATCACCCACTTTTGCCTTACAAATACAATGTTAAAACATGCAATTAAAAATTCATACGCTTGAAAAAGTTACATCAAATAAAACTCTTGTATAGAAATTCATACGCTTGAAAAAGTTACATCAAATAAAACTCTTTAACAGATTTTTTAACATGCTCTTACATGCTCTTATATTTCTATACAAGAGTTTTATTTGATGTAACTTTTCAGCATGAATTTTTAATTGCATGTTTTAACATTGTATTTGTAAGGCAAAAGTGGGTGATGTAAGTATCACTTTAAATTTTAAGGTGATTCAGTTACAGAATTTGTAACCAATGAGAATTTATGGTATTTTTAAAGAGGTTGATATTTTGTATGCATTTATCAAGAGTCTGAAGAAGCTCACAGCCACTCTGTTCTGGAATTGCAGTTTTTGAGTGCTCTGAAGTGTACCGTGATCTGTTCTGGATAATACATACTTGAAGTTGTGGTTACGCTTTTATTGCCATCAGGGAACAGCGTATGGTGACTGAAGACTTAGTTATATTTTGTTCACGCTTGTTCTCGTCTCCGCTGGTGTGCTACTCTGCATTTGGATTGTTTATACACTTTATTTTTTGTCGGCGCAGCAACCGAGGAGGATGGCGAACGTCAATAATTCAAATATTGAATTACCTTACGTTCCACCTGTGATGGAGCAATCTAATAGGTTTATGGAACGTTTCCAAGTATGTGTGACCGGTGAGGACAATTTGTTATTGGACTTTGAACCAAATGTTGAAGGGAATATGGACATTGATGGCAATGTAAGTAATTTTGATGTTACTAAAGACCTGCAAGAATTAGAGACTGCCTTTACAAAGTTGAAAAGGTTACAAGTGCAAAGACAATACTTTGAGGCTTGTCTTGTTAAAAGAATTATACCACGTGGGCTTCGAATTTTGAAAATGCCCACGTCAGGAAATCAGTTTCCGGACCTTTTATATCGCTGGCAACAGCTCAATCTTGAGCTTAGCTTCAATTATATGAAGCTACTTGTTGAATATCATACGCCAGAAGAGAACAGACTGAGACTTTTAGTTAATAAATTATTTAGTGACTTTAAAACTAAATATGTTGAAAATGTTCTTGCTGTAAGACTTGAAAGAGTTTTAGAAGATGTTATGCTTTTGGAAAAACAGTTATTTGATCAAAAAAAGATCAAAATAACAAGGGACACACGCGATTTTAAAAATAATCACGTCTTTACTTGGCCGAGGGACAGGAATGTGCGTTCACAGGGCGTCAATGGTTCTATTGAACCGTCAGTTTTTACGAATACAACTGTAAGAAATTACGCTCGTGAGCAAATACATAGTGATTTGTCTGATGTTAATGCTGTTGAGACTGTTAGTAGTAATGAGATACGAGAATCTAATAGAACATTAGTTAATAGTTCGCATGATGGTAGTGAGCAAGATGGTAGAACAACTATGAATATAGGAGCTGCCACACAGAACACTGAGCAGATGAATAACGCTAGGGTAGGAGAAGGGACAGTTAACACACAGATTGATAGTGAACTAGTCACTCCCAATTTGTTAGGTGAGACGGTGGGAAATACCCCCAATGTGAACAGTAGTAAGTCATCTCAAGGAGATATAGTAGTTAGACCTAAAGCTAGTAGCACGTTTTTTTCAATGAATAAAACACCTGTTCCGCTTCCAATAGCACAGGATCATTTTTTGGAGAGGAGACGCTCGACCAGCAGGGGGAGGCAGAAGAGGAAGGGGTCCACAGAAGAGCAACAGGGTCCCACGTTGAAGAAAATGTGGGAGAGATCAAATCACTAGTCATTAACTTGTCCAACAGAATTTTGAGTAGATATGAGGAACAGGTCTTAAATAAAGGCCTTAGCTTCATTCCCACTAAGAACAGTGATCTGGTTGATACGGTCATTGATACTAAACTGTTCATCAGAAATATGCAATTAAAGTTGGATTATGGACAGCAAATTGATAATACAGGGCCCATTAAGTTCCGTGCAAATAGTACATATACTCCACAGTTACATCCCACTGTTGAAGTATTTGGAAAAGTGTTGGAGAATGATATATATAAGTTTTTTCAAGATAAAAGGGTATCAAGACATGGACAGAATTTAAATTATAACCAAAGGAGAGCCTTGAATGATTTAAAGCACGATGGGTCAATAGTAATTAGACCAGCCGATAAAGGTGGGCCAGTTGTCCTTATGGACACTGCTTATTATAATGACAAGATGAAACAATTGTTAAATGATGATGAATCCTACCTAAGAATAGATCATGACATCTTGGTAGATAAGGTGTTTAATGTGTATTACACCTTAGATGACCTTATTATGTCTTCAGATATTACCAAAGAACTTTATGACTTTTTCAAAGTTAAGGACCCGATAATACCTGTCATTCAGGGATTACCGAAGATCCATAAAAGTAATACGGACCCACCCATGAGACCCATTGTGGCAGGACAGGGGTGGGTCACTGAACCCCTTTCGATTTATGCAGAGAGTCTATTGAGACCTCTAGTAGATGAGAATAAGAGAATACTTAAAGATAGTAAGCAATTCCTATTGGACTTATACACTTACACACAACATCTGAGAGATGACCAACATTTCTTTTTAGTGACCTTAGATGTTGTTAGTCTTTTCACGGTTATCCCTAATGAGACAGGTATTAGTTTTATCACAGAATACTTGAGAGCACATTCACACTTTTCTGATAAGAAGGTTGATTTAGTTACCCTGTTGCTTGAGACTATTCTGACCAATAATGTTTTTGCATTTGGTGAAGATATTTACCTCCAGAGGGATGGCGTGGCTATGGGCACATCATGTGCCAATAGCTACGCCAACCTAGTTATGGCTAGATGGGAGGATAAATATGTGTATGATAATGTCCTCTTTAAGGAACATGCAGGCATGTACTGCAGATTTGTGGATGACCTCTTTGTGTGGCTGGGCGATGAGAGATCTCTTAGAAGTTTTGTTACTTACCTTGACACAACTACAGAGTTTTTGAATTTCACCATGAATTTTTCTAGAACCAACATCTCTTTCTTAGATGTTGAGATTTGTAGATTGTCTAATGGTATGTTGAATACGTCCATACATAGAAAGGGGTGCCATAGGAATAATTTACTTCATAGACAAAGCATGCACCCCCTTCACGTTTTTAACAACGTTTTAAAAGGACAATTTATGAGAGTGTCCAGACTTAACCCCAATGAAATGTGCTACGAAACTGGAGTCCGGGACCTCAGGAATAGATTCCTAGAGAGGGGTTATTGTGAAAAAGATATCAATGAAACAATTACTGCAGTGGACTCCTTGAGGTCCAATAGAGCTAGACCATATTTCATGGAGCAGTTAGAACAATCTAAGACCGTTATACCACCTCGAACTGAGGTGAGGGCTACTCTATCCTTTAGTAAAACAAGTTTAGAAGTTAAAGGACTCATGCATAAACATTGGGATATTTTACTATCTGATAGGGAGGTGAGTAAGGTTGTGGGCCCCAAACCACGTATTACATATAAGAACCATCCCAACTTGAAGAGTTTATTATGTAGGCCTAGATTTGTTACTAACAAGTTTAGTAGGGTGGATGAAACTGGTAACACAGTGCCTTGTGGTAATTGCAACCAATGTTCCTTTCTCAACATAAATACTGCTTTCATACATCCCACAACAGGACAGACATTTAGTTTTCACACTAATACCAACTGTGATAGCAAGAATGTAGTTTATGTTGCTATCTGCAGTTCATGCTCTGCTTACTACATAGGGAAGACGAATCGTACTCTTAAAGAACGTATTAGAGAACACAACTACCAGATTAGAATAGGCTCAGATGTTAATGCATTAGCTAGACACTGTAAAGCAGTAGGTTTACACCATACTTTCAATTTTTTTGTCATCCAGACTCTTACACAAGGTTTTAGAGGAGGTGACCTTGTCAATAGAACATTGGAGTGTGAGACCAGGTGGATCATTAGATGGAGAGCAGATGTACCCCCTGGTCTCAATGACAAGGTACAGATAAAGCCCTTTCTTAAGAGTAGGAGATTGAGTCATAAAGACATAATCACTTTACTCTAAGTCATACTTCACAGTGTCTGTAGCCTGATTAAAACCTAGCTGTTTAGTTATAGGTTGGTTATATCAGCTCCTGATTCCAGTGAGTAGCCCCTATGAGTTGTTTCGACTTTATGTGTTTACATTGTGGGTATCTATTGTTCTTATACGCAACAGGTACCTATCACCCCTCATTTTCTAGTATGCTTCTGCCACTTATTGGAGTATAGATTTTGTATAAAATATTGCTGCTTACAGGTTGGCCAGGTTAACCCCTGACACTAATAAGTACCGTGTGTTGTTCCCATCATGGAAAATTGTGCCTATATATTGAGGCTATACATTGTTCTTATTTAATAAGCACATACTGTCCCTAACTTTTCAACATGTTTTTGCCATTTATTGGTATATAGACCGTATTATATATTATAAACATTTTAACAGATTTTTTAACATGCTCTTATATTTCTATACAAGAGTTTTATTTGATGTAACTTTTTCAAGCGTATTAATTTTTAATTGCATGTTTTAACATTGTATTTGTAAGGCAAAAGTGGGTGATGTAAGTATCACTTTAAATTTTAAGGTGATTCAGTTACAGAATTTGTAACCAATGAGAATTTATGGTAGGCTTTTTAAAGAGGTTGATATTTTGTATGCATTTATCAAGAGTCTGAAGAAGCCTGTTGGCGAAAGCGCTCACTCTGTTCTGGAATTAAAGTTTTTGAGTGGTCTGAAGTGTACGCCGTGATCTGTGTTCTGGATAATACATACTTGAAGTTGTGGTTACGTTTTATTGCCATCAGGGAACAGCGTGTATGGTGACTGGAAGACTTAGTTATATTTTGTTCACACTTGTTCTCGTCTCCGCTGGTGTGCTACTCTGCATTTGGATTGTTTATACAACTGTTTTTCTAGTTGCCTGCCCCTTAAGTTAATTTCAACACATATCTCCTTCCCTCTCCCCTGTCACTGGTTGTTGTGAGTAAGCACAGAATTATCATTTTGTGAAATCACACCCCTTCAATTATTTACATTTATTGGCCATCCTACTGTATTCCGTAGAACCAGAATACAAAGAGCCACCCCATTTCAATCTATCTTGCTCTTTTAAAATTAGTAGCTCTCCACTTAGCTAAAGCTTAAGTTACCCCCTCATTCATATCTAACTGCTTAATGCACACTGCAGTGCTTAGGATATTAACCCATTTTTTAATCTTACCTTTAAAATCTACAACATCTATTGCAAGACTACCAATTGCTGAAGAACCCACATTCTGCCTCCCAGTAGTCACCCTGTAATTGATATTTTGGTTTTCTCCTGGTGAGAGAAGGAGCAAAGGAACATCATTTCCTGGAGACTGCTGATCACCAGAAAGTCTAATAACTGCTTCATAGGTGACATTTGACATTTGAACATTTGCTTATATTCTGTTCCTGGTGAGAGAAGGAGTTGAGTGCATTGATTCCTGATTGTTTCTGGTTGGGTAGTGAGTGCCTATACTTGACATTCTTGATTGATCTGGTTGCTATTCAAGGCATCTACCAGGAAAAGGCTACAACAAGCCTACAGACCCTTGCATCATCTTGGACAAGACTGTGAATCACCAAATAGGCTGTGGCCTGCTTCTCATCTTGGGATTGGTGCTAATGTTTTGCTTCTGGTGAGAGAAGAAGCAAAGCAGCATTGTATCCCAGCAGAGTGACCAGCACTAGTAGAGCCAGAATGTGCTCAACACCACATTCCAAAACAAGCTTCGCTAGGGCATTCTTATCATCGCCCCTACGAATAGCCACCAAATGCTCTCATTCGATCTTTTAAAGAGCAATTTGCCTTACCAATATGAAAGGAGCAGCATGAGCACCACTGTGGTAAATAGACAATATTTCTGGTGGAGCAATCAGCTCTAACTGTGAGCTTAAACACTGTCTTAGTCAGTGGATGTGTAGAACTAGCAGACATGAAAACTGAATTGCAGAAACCACAGCCCCCAAGAGAAAGTGCCTACGTTCTCACCTAGAGGGTCCCGATTACTTATGTTAAAACATAATAATAATGTGAAGCCTGTTTTGGAATATGGTGATGAGCATTTCTTTAAATTTATGGTCATAGGGGCGGCTGTGGTGGTGCAGCAGTTAGCTTTGCTGCCTCAGTGCAAGAGGCTCTCCAGTTCGATCCTCAGCTGGGGTGCCTTCTGTGCGGAGTCTGCCTGTCCTCCCTGTGGTCGTGTGGGTTTCCTCTGGGTGCTCTGGTTTCCTCCCACATCTAAAAGACATCCTGTTGGTGGATTGGACACTCTAAATTGGCCCTAGGCATGAGTGCATGTGTATGTGTGCCTTCTGTGAAAGGTTGCGTGCCGGGCTGGCAACTTGACACCGTAAAACTCTACTGCCAATCATGAGCAGACATGTGATCCGCTGTGGCAACCTCTAACCGGGAAAAGCCAAAAGGTGAAGAAGAAGAGTGTTCAATTGAGAGTTTATGTTTAGGCAATTTTGTGAATACCACTGAACAGCATGAAATTAGGTGGATTGCTAAGCTACAGGCTGACAGACCACCTGGCCTCAATGGGAAGACACCTTTGGTACCTTATATGAAGGCACGTCCCCTGTATTAATTTATTTTAATTGTTTTAAATGTAGTGTTATTATAGTGTTTGCTGTACATGTATATGTTTTGATCTTTATTGCTGTCTTGGTATTTGCATGGAGTACCCAGTGTTATAAAGTACTTTGGTTGTTAACATTCATTCAGTTTTTTGCCTTTTTCATGTGATCTCTCACACCTTCATTTTCTGAGCATTTGACTGGACAATTTTCTAGGGCTGTGTCTAATTAATTGATAGCGTCTTAATGATTTCTATTTTATATGGTCCATTACCATTGTAGAGGTCCAAAAGCACTGACCTTCATTAAAATGTTATTATTTTAACCCATGCTGCAGTGTTTCATCCTTCATACTGATTTCTGTATATGATGAAGTTATTATTATTAGGTTCGGAGGGCATTAATTCACAGTGGATTACCTGCTTTTTCTTTATGAATATAAAATAGACCAAAAATGTTGTATGTGTCACCAGTATGGACATTCATCTAAAAAATGTACACTAGTAAATGAATTTATGCAATTTGATATTTCCACAAATACTTTTTCAGAAAAAAATCACTTAATGTATTCTGAGATAGTGCCAACTATTTTTGCAAACTGTAGATCTAAAAATGATAAAATGTGATATATGAGAAGGAATACATCTGTAAGAACATGTTGACTTTGGCAAACAAAAATGTGTACCTGCCTGTAAAAAAAAAAAAAAAAAAAAAAGGATTTCAGTAACCAAGTGCAAATAATTTGTGTTCATAGAGAAAACAGGAAATGTTCCTTAGCATAACTGGATCTACATCCCCTTGGAGTGAATAAACACATTATAAGTATTGTTCCTAATATGGACTGTGATGTGACCTTTGGTAAAGACTGTTTCCATAAGTCTGTAAACTAAGACAATTGGATAAAGTGACTTAGACTCAGCAGGCAAGGCACCAAAGAATAAAACTGGATTAATTTCAGAAAAAAATGAAAGTTCAAAAATACTTTGAGCCTTCTAAATTCATTGCGAGGAGATACCGTTTCTGAAATTGGGTTAAAAGAAAATTGGGTCTATATTAAAAGCATGAAGGTGTACTTACCCGAATACCTAAATACCGACATGTCCTCATTGAACCACGAAAACATTGATTTTCCTAAAGCGTGAAATCCGAAACGTCGAATCGTCATGGTTGGCCCTTCTGCGGTATGGCTCCGTAAGGTAAGTGTGTGATAGTTACGGAACTTAGGGTTAGGGTGCGGGATAAGGTAAGTGTATAGATGGCAATATATGTGAGATTTAGTGTAGGGTTAGAAGTAGGGTTTTGTTAAGTGTATGTGTGTGGAGTATTTAGTTTGTTTGGGTATAGCTTCTTAAGGTAAGTGTGCAATAGTTACGGACCTTAGGGTTAGGGTGCGGGTTAAGGTAAGTGCATACATGGTGGTATATGCAATGTTTAGTGTAGGGTTAGAAGTAGGGTTTAGTTTAGGGTTAGAAGTAGGGTTTTGGTTATTGTATGTATGTGGTTTATTTAGTTTGTTTGGGTAGGTAGTATATAGTGGGCGGTGGGGTGGGACAACTATGACGGTTCGAGTTTTTGAATTTCGCAGTTTACGGCATTCGGTGTATTTGCAGTTCACAGAATATGTGTTGGCATTTAGGTATTTGGGTAAATAAACCTTTGTGCTTTTACTATAGACCCAAGAAAATTCTACCCTGTGTCTGAAAGGGATATTACTGTACTTCTTTTAGTGGGTATGGAACAAGGCTACACTAAATCCCAGATAGATAATTATAAAGAAAGTGATGAACTAGTGGACCTTAATATTAGTCACAATGTTTTAGGAAAATACAGTGGGAAGACTTCACATTTACGGAAGTTAGTAAAAATGTACAGCTGACTAATGAAAACACCACTTCTATAAATCCCCATTCTAGAATTAGAGATAAACTTACTAAGCTGGGCATTAATCCCTACGTCACTCAATGGGTTGCTAACTGGTTTACTGACAGAACCCACATTGTAAAAGTAGCCGACTCCAAATCCAGCTCCAGACAAGTGACAAGTGGAGTACCTCAGGGTTCAGTCTTGGGACTGCTCTTGTTTGGCATCTACTTCTCTGAAGTACAGGCCAATACTAAGGGACTCTGGCTAACAAAGTTCGCAGATGACTGCAAACTGGGAGCCATTATTGAATCCCCAAATGATGTGGATACTCTACAAAAGGGCCTTACATAAACAGATGCTTGGTGCCAGAGCCATGGGCTCAAGCTCAATGCCAAGAAATGTATAGTTATCCCCTTTGGGAAAAAACATGTACCCATGAATTACCATATAGGTGGCAGTACACTAAACACCAAAAGTGTGATAAGAGACTTAGGGACACAGGTGGACAGTGGTCTCACCTTCGATAACCACATCGCCACAACAGTCAGGAAATCCTTCTATGTGGCACACCTCATCACTAAGGGCTTTTCATCCAGAAAAAAGGAGGTCATTGTCCCACTGTACTCATCCCTCATTAGAACCATTATAGAATACAACGCCCCATTTGGTATGTACCTCTCAAGACATCTGCAACAACTGGAAAGGCTGCAGAAATACCTCACTAAAAGAATCACAGGCCTAAAGCAGATGCCCTACACTGACCACCTTAAAAAACTCCAGCTATACTGTGTCGCATATCGTCTACTCAGAGGCGATTTCTGCTTAACATACAAGGCCATGTCAAACCCAGAGCTGTTGGACATTCTACACTTAAAGAAATCCCAATCCCTCAGAGCCACATGCTCCAGGGATCTAAACCTTGTCATCACAATAAACAAAACATGCTGGAGGGATAGGTTCCTGACCCAGAGACTCCCCAAACTCTGGAATATATTGCCCATACATGTCAAGCAGAGTGCCTCTTTGGCCCTCTTCAAAAGGAACCTTGACGATTAGATGGGAGAAAGGAAATTCACCCCGGGGATCATGTCAGTTGCCCTGCTAGACAGGGGTCCAGGGAAGTAAACAGTGTGGGAAGAAATAGCCAGGGAATTGTTATGGCTAGGCTTGTATAGGCCCTAGGGCTGATAGCCTAGTACCAACCTATGAACCTAAGTATACTTACCCATACTTTGAGCTGCCCAATGACCTTCTCTATCATGATGAGAAAAAGGAAGACAAAATTGTAAACAATTATTGGTGCCTGAACTTTCTAGGAAGATTGTATTAAAGTTAGCTCACAAACATAAATCAGGGGAAAATTTCAGTATAAAGAAATTAGAAATGAAATACTGAGAAGGTTCTACTAGCCTAGTATCTTTTACGTTATTGAAAAATATTGTTCTTCCTGGCCTAATTGTAAAAAGCTAGCTCCAAATGTTGGGCTCAAGTGTCCAACAATACTATTTTCTGTTTTTTGAGGTACTATTCAAAAAGTAGCTATGGATGTAGAGGAACTATTAGTCAAGGCAACAAAAACAAAAGGGCATCAGTATATGTTAGTGGTAGTGGATTATACCACCTATTTCCTTGACACCATCCCTTTGAGAAGGGTGTGTGTGAAAACCATAGCTAAAGAGTTACTGCTTATATTTTCTAGTATTGGAATTCCTAAATAATTCTTTTTTTAAACACCTTTATTGTATTGTCACTTCATATATAGGCATCCATACATTTTATATAAAAGAAAACAAACCATATTAAAATGTTCCCAGCTACATATATTATACATTATATATGCTCTTTTGTATAACTATCATTCCAACATTGCATAAATCACTCAATTCCTGTCTTCCCTTAAACCTCACTCCTCCACCAGAACATTATTCTGCATGTATTATTCCCACAATTTCCATTTATTTCTATGTAATTTACAACTATGCCTTTCTAAAGATTCCACCTCTACTTCTTTTATCTCCGTTACAATATTCAGTAATTCAGATACAGCTGGTTTAGACTTTGATTTCCATTTTGTAGTTATTGCTTTTTTGGCAGCCAACAGAAGTAAACTTAATAAGGCTTTACTATGTTTAGGCAATTCAGATAATTTGTCCCAGCTCAAAAGAATAATTTCCTTAGTTATACCCATTTGTTCATCCAATATTTCCTGACATAGTACATGTACGGAATTTTTAAAGTCTACCAAGAACATATGTTCACAGTTATCTCTTTCTCCCCCATCACACCTCCACCATTTGCCATCTCCCTGAGAAAAAAATCTTTGGAGTTTGCTTGGGGTATAAAAATACCAATGCAAATACTTCCAAAACAAAAATCCTAAATCTTCTAGACTTAGTTGTATACTTGGAGCCATACATACATACATCCTCCCATTGTTCCCTTGTAATTTGCGTATCCAATCTCTCCTCCCAATCTTTTCTAATTTCCTCTGATTGTTTCCTGCAGTTATTGTGCAATATTTTATATGCCCTGCTATTCATCACTTTTTAACAGCAGCTTCTGTTTTAGATTCAACTAAAAACTTTACCAATGCAAGTCTTTTACTTAGGATTCCCCTACCACTTTCTCTTTGTCTATACTCTATAGCAATCCCTGGCCTATTCCACTTATATTATCTTTCCCTCTCTGGTTATTTTCTCCAAATACCTTGGTTCCTTTGCCAGTTTTCTCTAGTAAATTCCAGCTCCCTCTTGCCTACTTTCTGTACCCCCACTTGCAGTCATCACTATCAGCAAAATCTCCTTCCTCCATTCCCATGTTGGGTTAGTTCTTTTGGCTACTTTATGAATATAATATTCTGTATAGCTGTTGTTATTCTCGTTAAGGATCTGCATTCAAAAAAACACTCTCTCATTTCTTGAATTTCTCCAGGTTCATCATCATCCCTTTCCACTTTGAATTACAACTGTCTGCTTCCATTATGTATATGAACCTTAACTGTATAGCTCTAAAATATCCCTTCAAATCAGGTAATCTTAAACCACCTTGTTTGTTGGAAGGATCAACTTATCCCACTTGACCCTTGCCCTCTTCTCCTCCCAGATAAATTCCTCCAACTCTTTATTAAATTATCAGCCACAGTTTCTCTTCTTGTTGATAAAAATATGCCTGACCTGTATATAAAGCTAAGGGGACTAAAAATGTTCACTGCTTGTATCTTGCTATCAATATCCATAAACAAGAGCTTCCATTTTCTTAGTCTCTTCCCACATCTCCTTAGCTGACATAACAGAAGCATTTTTAGTCCATACTCCTAAATACATAATTTAATCGTGTCCCCATAAATATTGGTATTGCTGAACCACTTCATGTGTGGGTATATATTTTACAGCTATAACCTTTGTTTTCTCTTCGTTGATTTTTTTTTTGTCTCAAAAAGACAAAAAACAACAGCAGCAGTATTTTTTTACATTCTGCATTCCTCTGGATCATTATTGTTTTATTTATTGTCAAATGTTTACCTCCACTCCCCAAAACCACAATGGTCCATTATCTATCATGTTTGGCAACACCTTCATAATTTGTAGCTGTTATAAACATTTTATAATCATGGTTTAAAACTGAAATGGGCTGAAGCTGGGTCTGATGGGTCTTTACCATCATTGGGTATTACAGCCACCACAGCTTTCTTCCAGGATATTGGTGCTTCATCTCCTTTTAAAATAGTGTTAAACAAAACCTAGATCTTTATCACTTTCTTCCCTCCTAGTTTCCAAACATCCACAGGAATATCATCTATTCTTGAAGTCTTTTTTACACATTTCTCTACTTTACACAATTTTTCATAAGATTTCCAAAATATGTGTAACACATCTATAAGATCTCCGGTTATTTTTATTGTTATAGGCACCCTAAGATTGGCAACAACCCTTTTTACTTCCTGTTACCCAAGTCATTGTGCTAAAAGTTTCTCTGTTCTGGAGTTCTCAAAAAAAAAAAAAACAGTTGCTTAACAGCAAACCTTCTAAACTCATGCATATTGTCCAGATAATCCCTTACTTTCTCTTTAGCACTCTGCAGTTAACCCTCTTTTTGTTCTGTGAGATTCTCCTTATTCTGCAATACTTTAACTTTTGTCAGCCCCTCTAAATAATTCCTGTTACTTCTTAACCATATCTTGTGTTCTTTTATTTCTACTACATTTTTAAACTCAATTTTTATTTTATCCCACTCCCTAGCTGTAACTTCTGAAGAAATTCCTGCCTTCCCTAATAACTCTCATATAATTTCCTGGAATACCTAAACAAATCTTAAGTGATTGTGGAAACCCTTTATGTCAACATTTCGGAATCAGCTTTGCCAATTTTTTTGATATTAAACAAGTGGTAGAAAAATTTAATAAACTTTGTCTGTGCTAATGTTTTTTATGGTTAAAGATGGAAAGAACTGGGATCCACTATCGCCAGGCATAATGTTTGCTTTCAGGAAAGTACCCCCTGCTTCTATAGGCAACTTGTGAGACAGACATCCCAGGAGAATTTTATATATAACTACGAAACTTTGGAAGAAAGAAATGCCCCCTTTCAAAACTGTCTTATCTTCTGACATGCACTAAAGGATGACAGCTGTCACACTAATTATTTAAGAGTATTTGTTACATCCTCAAGCAGCCCAGAAGTGCATCTGCAACAATAATTCTAGGATAAATAAATTTCAACAAGGGGATAAGATATCGGTTTTAGTTCCTGCTGTACAAAATTAATTTTTGGCCAAATAGCAAGAACCCTGTGAGGCTCTCAAAAAAGTTGGAAAGGTTACATATGAAACAAGACAGCCTGGGAAATGCAAATTTGGAAAAATCTGCCATATAATTGTCCTAAAACCTTGGAGGGAAGAGGAAATCCTTACATCAAGTCTGTCCACAGAAAACCTTTTAAGTTAGAATCTAGAACCAGAAGTATCAATAGGTGAGCCCCTACCAGTATATCAGTAAAAAGCTTGTTCAGTGACACAAGGGTGGGTATTCAGTTCTACCAAGCAGGACCAACCTCATACCCCATTGTTGCATGTGATACCCCATGACATTGTTATACCTGATACCCCATGATATTGTTTCACCTGATATACTGTGATATTATGCCTGATACACCATGATATTGTTACACGATGATATTGTTGCATGTGATACCCCATGACATTGTTATACCGGATACCCTGTGATATTGTTAAATCTCCTACACTATGATATTGTTAAACCTGATACACCATGATATTGTTACACCAAATACACCATGATATTGTTGCATGTGATACCCCCATGACATTGTTATACCTGATACCTGTGATATTGTTACACCCAATATACTGTGATAGTACACTATGATATTGTTACACCTTATTCACCATGATATTGTTACACTGCCTGAAGAAAAAAATACAGCTCAAATTTTATAGGATTTCTGTGGCCCAAAGACGGGCAATTAGTGATGAAATCAAAAAAGGTGCTATGTCTAGGGGTAACAAGAATCTAATAGTGTGAACTTCTGGCATGGCGGTATTTAGTTAAACAACTGGAAGCCTTGGTCAGTCAATCCTGCTGTAATAAAAGTCAAATAGTGTTCTTATTTGGGTGCAAAGTTTTGGATTACTGATTCACCTGGTATTAATAGTGAATTTCTATCTGGAAAGCTATAGAATTGGAATGAAAAATAGAAATACCAGCAAAAATCACAACATGAAGCAAGCATTTGCCAAGCAAAGGGATACAAGGGGCTTGGAGATGGAGGGGCAACTCTCCATCATTCTGGATGAAGGCATGAAACAGCAGGTTATGTTGACCATTTTTAAAGAAATGCAGATGTTAAATACAAAGCTAGATACTTATATGGCAGATAATGATTCCCATATGAAGGAGGTAACTGAAGCAGTGAATGAACACTGATATTTTGCAATTGCTATTATAGGAAAATAAAATCCTAAAGGTATGTATAGCTGCTACAGAAGTAAAGTTAGAACCAATGGCTGCTGTAATAATCAGGCATGAATGATGCTTGCAAAGAAAGAGGCTTAGATGTTCAGGATCCAATAAGGATTACAAGGGAATGAGTGTCTGGCATTTATGAAGAAATGGATCACTACGTAGACTCAGATATCCAAAACTGACATTCTGATTAAAAGAGTGCACTGTGTCATATTACATCCCAGAGGGAGGGTGCCTAGGCAAGTACTGGTAATGTTTCCTATCTTTTTCCTAAGAGAACAAGTGTTATCCTGCATCTGACAGCTTGGATATATAATCACATGCAGTGATTTTTGCATAGTCATGGATCAGGACTTCTCTCAGGCAACTCTGAGGAGCAGAGAGTCTTTTTCCCTGTCCAAGCTCATTGCAGAGCAAAAGGACTAAAGTTTAAATTACTTCACCTGGCCAAAATTAAAATCTTTTTCTTAGGAGGTACCAAAACATTTGATGATCCAGCAAAAGTCTCCAGAGTGTTAGGTAGAGGTACAAGTGAGTTCTTCATTATCCTCGAAAGATCCCACAGATGGAGAAAACCAAGTTCCTGTGATCAGGCAATCTGGGACACATTACATTTTTTCTCTTTTTTAAAGAATACAGTTTGATGAAGGAAAATGTGAATTTAATGCAGGAACAAATAAAAAAAAGAGTAATGCTCAAGCTGTGATATGTTGACTCAGAATATTGATAAGGTAAATTGTTTAGACAAGATCAAGTGAAGTAATGCACAAAAAACCAAAGACAAGCAAAGAATAATCCACGACCTTGAAGAAAGGAACCAGAACTCTGCTAAAGTCCACAAGGCTGTATTTTTATTTCTGAAGTATTCCAAAAGTCACAGATAAAATCACACAAGCGCTTTCGCTCAGGCAATCCTGAGCTTTATCAAGTGAAAACAAATTGCAGTGTGCAGTAACCTCCATTAAATAGCCTGGCAATTATACAATTAATTAATTAGTAAATTTAGTACTAAGGTGTGGTGCTTTAGAGTTGGGTGTTAAAAAAAAGGTAGTCATTATATCAACTCAAAAAATGAAATGTTTGCAATAACATATGCACTTAAATAAAAATGACTAACCATAAAAAACATTTTAAAATGCCAGTTTCCTAGGTTTCAGAACATAAAAGTCTGAAGTCTGATTGGGGTTGTAGATTGTTAAAGAATATGCTTAAAGATGTGTTTAGATTGTCAGTGAATTGTTAAAAATTTTTTTTTTCATTATTACTTTACGGATAAAACATGCAATAAAATATCGTGAGATATTTTTAATGCCCATCCATATAACATTTCATATAGAATTTGATTTATTAGTCGGAATCCTATAACCGTGGATGTTCAATAATTTACTATGCTGTGTGGAGATGCTGTGGTATGAAGGGGGTCAAGTGTGAGAGTTATAACCTAGCCCTCCTAAGCTTGAGGACCCGGTTTAATGCTGATCATCCCATTCAGACCTGGTGGCTTCCTGCATTCAGTCTCAACTGCCATAATAGTTCACGGTAGCCCAAGGTGGATTCCCAGTCACCACCTCTTGCATCTGGCTCAACCTGTTCCAGAACTAGAAACTGGATTTTGGGTTCTGGGCAGGAGAGTGATGTTTGTAGAAGCGTTGGTTTCCTTCTTCCTGGTCATGTCATAAAGATGCTCGTGAATCGTTTTCTTAATTCCCTCTCAGTTTTGCCCACATAGAAACTTTGACAGTTGGTGCACATCCCCAAGTATCGACCCTCTAGAAGCACAGGTGTAAAATCCAGTGGGGTGTATCTTGTAGTTCCTAGACGGAGGTATGGTGCTGTTTCTTTGGATATGGCATGACATTGGGCACAGGCACCACATTTGAATGTGCCCAGCCTTGGTTGTTTTACCTTCATCTTTTTTCTTTGATTTCTTTCAAATAATTCCTTTAAATTAGCCCCTCTTTTACGAACAAAACTGGGTTTAGGTGGTATGTAGTCCTTTAGTTCTTCAAAGAGGGTTAAAACCGGCCAGTGATGTAAGATTGTTTCTTCCAATTCATAGGAATTTGATGAGTATGTGTGTGCAAAACTGTTAGCAACTGAGCCCCTGGGAAAATTTATTGATTACATGACCGAAGAATACACGTCTTTATTTTCCCACGTCTGCAAGGATTCTTGGCACTTCCTCCGGGACATTCCCACCTCTTGCTACTCCCCAGACTCCTTAATGGTCACAGTGGACATCAAAGATCTGTTTTCCAGCATCCCTCATCAAAAAGGTTTGGAATGGTTTGCCCAATTTCTAGGCCAGAAGACAACCCTTAGTAACAAAATGTCCAACTTGCTTACCGAAATGATGGAGATGGTTTTGTCCAACAACTTCATCTTTTTTAATGGTGAATTATACCGGCAACGCAAGGGGTTGCCATGGGGGCATCTTGTGCATCCTTCTACGCAAATGTAGTATTGCACATGTGGGAGCATACATTCGTTTTAATACCCCCATGGAAAGATCACATTCTGTTCTACAGATGTTATTTGGACGACATCTGTATTTTATGGTCTGGCTCTGAAGGGAACCTATCTGAATTCCTTACACACATCAATTCAACAACGAATTTCCTACAATTCACACACACAGTGGATCAGCACGAACTTCATTATCTAGACATTACCCTCTACAAGGACTACAATCAGAAAACTTTCCATTCCAAACTACATCGCAAGGCAACATTTTCTAACTCCTTGCTACACTTCGAAAGTGCCCACCCACCATATCAAAAGAGGGGGATCATTAAGGGGCAGCTCATCAGAGCAAGTAGAATATGCAGTACGGAGAAAGATTTTGATTCTGAGGTGGAATTTTTGAAAAACCTTTTCTTGGAGAGAGGTTACCCTCTGGAACTATTTCTAACTCTAGCAGCAGAGGTAAAATCTGCACGACATTCCCTCTACAAACCAATACTAGGGGGGGGGGTTTGTACCAGTGACCAACAATACACAAAACAAGGATACTGTTCACACTAACAGTTTTGCACACACATACTCATCAAATTCCTATGAATTGGAAGAAACAATCTTACATCACTGGCGGTTTTAACCCTCTTTGAAGAACTAAAGGACTACATACCACCTAAACCCAGTTTTGTTCGTAAAAGAGGGGCTAATTTAAAGGAATTATTTGAAAGAAATCAAAGAAAAAGATGAAGGTAAAACAACCAAGGCTGCGCACATTCAAATGTGGTGCCTGTGCCCAATGTCATGCCATATCCAAAGAAACAGCACCATACCTCCCGTCGAGGAACTACAAGATACACCCCACTGGATTTTACACCTGTGCCTCTAGAGGGTCGTATACTTGGGGATGTGCACCAACTGTCAAAGTTTCTATGTGGGCAAAACTGAGAGGGAATTAAGAAACGTATCTGAGCATCTATAGGACATGAGCAGGAAGAAGGAAACCAACGCCTTCTACAAACACTCACTCTCCTGCCCAGAACCCAAAATCCAGTTTCTAGTTCTGGAACAGGTTGAGCCAGATGCAAGAGGTGGTGACTGGGAATCCACCTTGGGCTACCGTGAACTATTACGGCAGTTGAGACTGAATGCAGGGAAGCCACCAGGTCTGAATGGGATGATCAGCATTAAACCGGTCCTCAAGCTTAGGAGGGCTAGGTTATAACTCTCACACTTGACCCCCTTCATACCACAGCATCTCCACACAGCATATTAAATTGTTGAACATCCACGGTTATAGGATTCCGACTAATAAATCAAATTCTATATGAAATGTTATATGGATGGGCATTAAAAATATCTCACGCATATTTTATTGCATGTTTTTATCAGTGTAAAGTAATAATGAAAACAATTTTTTAACAATTCACTGACAATCTAAACACATCTTTAAGCATATTCTTTAACAATCTACAACCCCAATCAGACTTCAGACTTTTATGTTCTGAAACCTAGGAAACTGGCATTTTAAAATGTTTTTTATGGTTAGTCATTTTTATTTAAGTGCATATGTTATTGCAAACATTTCATTTTTGAGTTGATATAATGACTAACTTTTTTAACACCCAACTCTAAAGCACCACACCTTAGTACTAGATTTACTAATTAATTAATTGTATAATTGCCAGGCTATTTAATGGAGGTTACTGCACACTGCAATTTGTTTTCCCTTGATAAAGCTCAGGATTGCCTGAGCGAAAGCGCTTGTGTGATTTTATCTGTGACTTTTGGAATACTTCAGAAATAAAAATACAGCCTTGTGGACTTTAGCAGAGTTCCGGTTCCTTTCTTCAAGGTCGTGGATTATTCTTTGCTTGTCTTTGGTTTTTTGTGCATTACTTCACTTGATCTTGTCTGCCATGGCCAACGGAGAAGAAACCTTTAACCCAGGAGAAACTCCTGAAATGCTGAAAAACACTACAAATGATCTTCCGGTGAGCAGAGCGGAGTTCAACCAAGTACTGGTTGCACTCAAGGAGCTCACTAACTTGCTGAAACCCACCACGGCTGCTTCACCAGGGCTAGCTTGCAACCAGCAGCAAGCACTACAAAATAACTTTGGATTACCGGTAATTGCGGACCCGGAAGAGGGTACAAGCTCCACTATATCCTCCACGGACATGTCTGGTGCCGGATCCAAAAGAAACAACTTTACTCGTCGCCATGAAGCTACCAGAGCTCCTGAAACTAACGTACAACTAGGGACCAATGGAACTAGTAATCCTGCTTTGAAACATAGAAACAAGGATGTAAACTTTACAAAATGGGCTGGACAACGCTTCACCTTTTCTAAAGGTAGTAACAATTCTAACAATTTCTCTAACTTTGATCAGAGCATGGACTTGTTCAAGGATAAATTATACTCCTTAAGGAGTACACAGCTAGAGATAGACTACTTGAATGAACGTCTGAGAGTAAAACGTGTCCCGAAAGGGCTACGCTTTTTTAAATTTCCAAACAATGTCCAGTATGGTACTGATTATTATTTTAACTTGTGTGAGATTTTTGATAAAGCTGGATTGGAAATGTTGCATGTAATGGTAGGGGAATATGAACTGAAAGCACAAACATTAATGAATGAGCTAGACACTTTAAACAATGAGTTAACATCTAGTACTAATTTTAGTGCTTTTAAACCAAACTATGACAAGGTTTTTGATAATGTTGATGTTTGTGATAAGATTCTTAACAGAAAACTAAGAAAATTAGAACGTGATCTCATCGAATACAGGGATGGCCTTGCCTACCCTAGCCCCAATGGTTACAATAAAACTTCTTCCAAAAACAACACCACAAACACAGATAGGGCTAGTGACACATATGACAGACAAGAGGAACCCCTTAGAAGAAGTGAAAGGCTAGCAGAGAAGAACAGAAGGGGTACTAACAACCAGGATTTTCAACAGAACCCGGCCAGACCGGGGTTTGGGGACAGAGACAAAGACAGGCACCGAGGTCTTGGAATTTTGTTCACTAACAAACCACCATACACCAACTACCCTAACATCCCTGGATGATCCTATAACTGACCAAGCCCCAAATCTGGGTTTACACAATCAAAACCCTACTAATATTGAGGGTAACTGCACTATTTTAAGGAGAAACAACTTTGCCATATACAATTACACGGACATGAACCTTCCTACAAATGCTTTTGATATTTTCACCCGAGGGCTACATTTTGTCCCGACTAAACCCATGAATTTAACACAAGCTTTGATAGATTTAAAATGTTTACCAGAGCTTTAAACTTAAATTTGATTTTTAAAGGGCAAACACTTAATGCAGCAGGCCCAACGCGTACAAGTCTCTTTAACCCCCCACTACACCCAATAATCCTCTTTTTTGAAAAGTTAGTGGAGAATGACTTCAGGAAAGTATATAATAATCAAGAAATTCTACTTCATCCAAATTTTTCTGAACAAGAAATGAATTTTATTGAACACTTGCATGAAGAAAAAATCAGGGTCATGAAACCTGATAAAGGAGGGGGAATTGTCCTTATGTTCTCAGAGGACTACGAAGCCCACATGCACACTATGTTGCAGAATGACGAACAATACGAGACGGTTTCACGAAACGAGATCAATATAGCCTTTGCTGAGATTAAGTACTATCTTAGTGACCTTCTATTACAACAGGCCATCAATGAAAAGGTCTACAACTACTTACATGTGGAAAAGCCCAGAATACCAGTCATCTTTGGGATACCTAAAACCCACAAAGGAATAAATCCACTACAATTCCGGCCGATTGTATCAGGAGCAGGTGGAGTGACTGAGCCCCTGGGAAAATTTATTGATTACATGACCAAAGAATACACGTCTTTATTGTCCCACGTCTGCAAGGATTCTTGGCACTTCCTCCGGGACATTCCCACCTCTTGCTACTCCCCAGACTCCTTAATGGTCACAGTGGACATCAAAGATCTGTTTTCCAGCATCCCTCATCAAAAAGGTTTGGAATGGTTTGCCCAATTTCTAGGCCAGAAGACAACCCTTAGTAACAAAATGTCCAACTTGCTTACCGAAATGATGGAGATGGTTTTGTCCAACAACTTCATCTTTTTTAATGGTGAATTATACCGGCAACGCAAGGGGTTGCCATGGGGCATCTTGTGCATCCTTCTACGCAAATGTAGTATTGCACATGTGGGAGCATACATTCGTTTTAATACCCCCATGGAAAGATCACATTCTGTTCTACAGACGTTAATTGGACGACATCTGTATTTTATGGTCTGGCTCTGAAGGGAACCTATCTGAATTCCTTACACACATCAATTCAACAACGAATTTCCTACAATTCACACACACAGTGGATCCGCACGAACTTCATTATCTGGACATCACTCTTTACAAGGACTACAATCAGAAAACTTTCCATTCCAAACTACATCGCAAGGCAACATTTTCTAACTCCTTGCTACACTTCGAAAGTGCCCACCCACCATATCAAAAGAGGGGGATCATTAAGGGGCAGCTCATCAGAGCAAGTAGAATATGCAGTACGGAGAAAGATTTTGATTCTGAGGTGGAGGTGTTGAAAAACCTTTTCTTGGAGAGAGGTTACCCTCTGGAACTATTTCTAACTCTAGCAGCAGAGGTAAAATCTGCACGACATTCCCTCTACAAACCAATACTAGGGGGGGGGTTTGTACCAGTGACCAACAATACACAAAACAAGGATACTGTTCACACTAACAGTTTTGCACACACATACTCATCAAATTCCTATGAATTGGAAGAAACAATCTTACATCACTGGCGGTTTTAACCCTCTTTGAAGAACTAAAGGACTACATACCACCTAAACCCAGTTTTGTTCGTAAAAGAGGGGCTAATTTAAAGGAATTATTTGAAAGAAATCAAAGAAAAAGATGAAGGTAAAACAACCAAGGCTGGGCACATTCAAATGTGGTGCCTGTGCCCAATGTCATGCCATATCCAAAGAAACAGCACCATACCTCCCGTCTAGGAACTACAAGATACACCCCACTGGATTTTACACCTGTGCCTCTAGAGGGTCGTATACTTGGGGATGTGCACCAACTGTCAAAGTTTCTATGTGGGCAAAACTGAGAGGGAATTAAGAAAACGTATTCACGAGCATCTTTATGACATGACCAGGAAGAAGGAAACCAACGCCTTCTACAAACACTCACTCTCCTGCCCAGAACCCAAAATCCAGTTTCTAGTTCTGGAACAGGTTGAGCCAGATGCAAGAGGTGGTGACTGGGAATCCACCTTGGGCTACTGTGAACTATTACGGCAGTTGAGACTGAATGCAGGGAAGCCACCAGGTCTGAATGGGATGATCAGCATTAAACCGGTCCTCAAGCTTAGGAGGGCTAGGTTATAACTCTCACACTTGACCCCCTTCATACCACAGCATCTCCACACAGCATATTAAATTATTGAACACCCACGGTTATAGGATTCCGACTAATAAATCAAATTCTATATGAAATGTTATATGGATGGGCATTAAAAATATCTCACGCATATTTTATTGCATGTTTTTATCAGTGTAAAGTAATAATGAAAAAATTTTTTAACAATTCACTGACAATCTAAACACATCTTTAAGCATATTCTTTAACAATCTACAACCCCAATCAGACTTCAGACTTTTATGTTCTGAAACCTAGGAAACTGGCATTTTAAAATGTTTTTATGGTTAGTCATAAGTGCATATGTTATTGCAAACATTTCATTTTTTGAGTTGATATAATGACTAACTTTTTTTAACACCCAACTCTAAAGCACCACACCTTAGTACTAGATTTACTAATTAATTAATTGTATAATTGCCAGGCTATTTAATGGAGGTTACTGCACACTGCAATTTGTTTTCACTTGATAAAGCTCAGGATTGCCTGAGCGAAAGTGCTTGTGTGATTTTATCTGTGACTTTTGGAATACTTCAGAAATAAAAATACAGCCTTGTGGACTTTAGCAGAGTTCCGGTTCCTTTCTTCAAGGTCGTGGATTATTCTTTGCTTAAATTTTTTAGACATTAAGTTTTTTTCTAGTTTTAAGAGCCAATGGAGGGTTTCTCTTATGAATGGAGTCAGAGACTTCTTTATATTACTTGCTGATTTATAATTAGTGAGTGGCTGATCATGGGGATAATACAGAATCTTGAAAATCAGTTATGTCATCACATATGCAAGAAGAAACCAGGTAGCTTAGACAAGGAAAATATTATGCATACTTAAAATATGCACCAGAGAGGATCAACTTTGATCATTTTTATTGCATGACACATTACAATGCAAAAATGCTGTAATCAAAAATTTTGAACTCATGAAAATGATAGCGATTGTACATGACATTTTGGGACATCAAATGTAGACTTCAACTTGGCAATGCACATGGGTTTTGGTATGATCTGATTGGGGCGGATTATTGCTGAGATGACAATCGTGATGTTAGAATGAGCACTCACTAGATGAATCACCCTCTAATGGACAAGACCAATAGGACTTACTCTGTGGATATTACTGCTGGTCTGGGCATTTGTAAGTTTATGCTTATGTAACAAATTTCAGGGGAATGGCTTACTACTAATGTTTAAGTCTGTACCATCAATGTCTTTATTCATTTGAGTTGTTTGCCTGCTTAAGATCATCCATAGAGCAATCATTAACTGCCAAATTGTGATACTGTGCAATGATATTCCTTGGTTGGGAATTAGTCATCTATTGCAAAGGAATGCTATAGGATGGGATTATATCACTATGGTGCAGCTGAAGGACAGATTTGGGCCCCAGAAATGTCTCAGGTCCATTTAGGAGGTACTCAACTAGTTTGATGGAAGTGAGACATTTGCCTTGCATAGAGTTAGGAGTATATACTCTCTCCTTGGAAGCTTCATTGATAATATATACAGTTTTGTATGTAGTTCTTAAAATGGTCATTGATTTTATTAGTTTTTTTAGTTCTATATCACAATAGGGAATACCTGGCAGATATATGGGATATTTTGCATGACACTGAGTATAATCTTGATGATGGTGTGCAGACTTGCGCTGGGGATGCAGTATTTAGAGTATGCGAAGGAGTTATATATATTTTTGTTTATCCCTCAAAAGATATTGGGATACTAGGTTTTGTGAGGGAAATGCCAGATATTCAGATACTTATCTGGAATGTAGGTGGCTTAACCAACCCTGTCAAGAAAGAGAGAGCGAGAGAGAGACCACGCTTTGTAAGCTCTCTGCGCACCATGGCTTTTGCTGTAGCAGGCAAATGAGTAAATGTCATGAAAATCCTACTAGGACAGCTGAACTTTATTTGGGGTTAATCAGAGTCTCTCTAATTGATGGCAGGTGTGTACCCAAGAAGACTGAATGCTGCAATAAATCAAAAGATATTTAAACAAAGTATTAGTTTAAGGATGTGCACACTTATGCAACCAGCTTATTGTACGTTTTTAACTTTTTATATTTTTCCCCTAACAGACTTGTTTGTTTTTCAATTGAATTGTACATGTTATAGGTCACATTAAAAGTGGGAAAACTTTTGAAATGATTTATTGTGGTCTAATTTTTTTATATACAAAATAAAATAGTACGGCCCAAGAGTAAATGCTCCTGTGATCAACAATATAAACGAAAAACACGTAGATGTGTGAATCATTCACAGGGCAACCACAACCTTAAAAACTCCTTTCAAGGTAACACTACTTAAAACTTTAAGCGTACTGCACGAAGGTAATGAATCAACAAGTAACTTTATTTTATAGCGAGCGCTTTCACCAGTATGGCTTCTTCAAGCTTTACACATCACGAACTGCATAGGTATTCAAATACTGCTACCAAAGCAGCAATTGGTTTACATCAATAATGACATCACCACTAATTCAACTAACTATCTATAACCACTTTACAATTTAAAAGTTAAACCTCAACATTTTGAATTCAAAAGCTCATATAACAAATGCGCACTAAATACACATATAACAGATGCGCACTATATGCTTCTCTAACTTAATGAACTCATATCATAAAACTGTAAATATACACATATAAAAACCTTAAAAAACATAGACATCCTCATCATTTAAACTACGTGAATAGTATATATGGGTATATAACTAAAAATATTATGATAATCAATACAAAAACAAAATAAATACAAATACATATAAATTTACATTAAAAATCGACCTTTCAGACCTTCTAATCTTAAATACTTCATGTTGTACACATAAAAAATATATATAAAAAAACTCAAAAATATATATATAAACATACTTAATAGAAGTTTTTGACATAGGTTACAAATTTATTCATATATATCTCAGGGTTTCATTACTTTAAGCCTTCTGTTCCTAAGAACCGGCTTCAAGTGAACTTTATCATTCAATCCTGGTTGCTTATTAGCTCTACACCTTACTATCCACTTAAGTTCACATTCCTCTATAAAATTATTAAAGTCTCCCCCCCTCATATTGGGATTGAGTACTTGTAAAACTGCAAACTTAAAGGTATGATGTTGCCCTGCTGTTAAATTATACTTAGCAAGGGCATTGACTTCATGTCCAACACGTATATGGTAGACATGTTCATGTATCCTTTCGTGCAACTTTCTAGTAGTCTTACCTATATAAAATGCCTGGCATGATATACACCTAGCAAGATATATAACCGACTCCGTCTGACAGTTAGCAATTGCTTTCAGTTGGAAATCTCAATGAATAGAAGGATGTACAAATTCTGTCCTAACATCAATAAACTCAAATTGTTTATGTGTATATTTACAGTTTTATGATACGAGTTCATTAAGTTAGAGAAGCATATAGTGCGCATCTGTTATATGTGTATTTAGTGCGCATTTGTTATATGAGCTTTTGAATTCAAAATGTTGAGGTTTAACTTTTAAATTGTAAAGTGGTTATAGATAGTTTGTTGAATTAGTGGTGATGTCATTATTGACGTAAACCAATTGCTGCTTTGGTAGCAGTATTTGAATACCTATGCAGTTCGTGATGTGTAAAGCTTGAAGAAGCCATACTGGTGAAAGCGCTCGCTATAAAATAAAATTACTTGTTGATTTATTACCTTCATGCAGTACGCTTAAAGTTTTAAGTAGTGTTACCTTGAAAGGAGTTTTTAAGGTCGTGGTTGCCCTGTAAAGGATTCACACATCTACGTGTTTTCATTTTTTAATTTTTTTATATCACAAAAACCTGGCATTTTAACAGGGGTGTGTACACTTTTTATATCCACTGTATTTACAATAGGGAATATTAGCAATTATGGAGGATTGGAATATAATTTTTCATCAAAATGAGGCAGCTGGAGCAAGGGGATTAATAAGGTGCAGAAGTGCAAATATTTATTGGAACAGTGAGGGTTAGTGAATGTGGTAAAAAAAAAAAAAAAAAAGCACTGTAAATACCAGGAGACAGGATTTATATATGTGTGGTTCTCAAATAAGCAACAAAGTCTAGAAGATTTAGTATCTTTGCCTGTAAGTGATTGCATAGATGCTTTTATAACCCAATCAGACTCCAAAGAATTTTTCCTCAGGTAGACAGCAAATGTTAGGGGTGCAATGGGAAATAAAGTGGGACCTGACAGCGTATGTTTTCTGAGTGTAATGAACTGGCAAACTTTAAAAATTCCCTACATAGTACTCTATCAGGAATACTGGGTGAGCAAATGAGTGTAACTAAGGAAATTATTTTTTTGAGTTGGGATATAGGATCTGAATTGCCTAGACATAGTAAGTCCTTGTTAGTTTAATTCTAGTGGCTGCCAAAAAAGCAATTACTAGAAAATGGAAATTAAAGTCTAAACCAACTTTACATGCAGTAGTGAGCATTGTAACAGAGATAAAAAAGGAAGTGAGATCTTTAGAAAAGGTTAAGAGTAAATTACATTTTAAAAGAAGGGAAACTGAGGGATCAATACATGCAGAGAAATGTTTTGGAAGAGGAATGAGGTTTAAGAGAAGGCAGAAATTGAACAATTTATGTAATGTTGTTTGATGTAGTATAAAATGATATATGAGATGCATGTTTGTAAATGTGAACTTGTTAATATGGTTTGATTACTTTTATATAAATGCTAAGTTTGCCTACAGCAAAAATGATAATTTAATAAAAGGTGTTTAAAAAAACAAGATGCAGGAGAAAGAGAAAATCTTAAATATGCAAGAGATGAGCAAGAGAAGGCAGCTTTATGAAAAATTATGACACTTACCTAGGAGAAGAAACCTTTGCTCGAAGAGGGGAAAAGAGCAAGTAGTAGAAATGTGGAGGAAATCCCAGGAAATAGAGGAGGGCACAAAGACAACAAACAGCAGTGCAAGAATTTTATTATGCAAATACCCCAAAGGCAATTAAAGCGTTGGCAGTGAAATTAAGACAGAAAAAAAAGTTGACAGGGTTATTTTTAAGATTTGGAATGAATTTACTGGAGATATAGATCATTTTTTAGAAGTGATTCCACAGTATTTTTGGAAATACTATGAAAAACAATACAGATCAAAAGTTAAGGAGAGTGAAATGAAAGAAAAGTGTATGGTACACCTGAGTAATCTCACACTTGTGGAGCTTACTGCTGAGCAAAAAGCTGAATAAAACCCTTGGGATTACCTATTAAAATCTCAATTCTGGGTTGGGGGGAGAAATTTTCAGGGCTTTGGACATGAAAGATGAATAGAGTTTTAGAAAAAGGGCCAATCCCACCATCATGGAAAGACAGTCTGATAGTAACTAAATTAAGAAGGCCTCTTGATCCAGATCCATCAGGCCAGTAACAGTTCTGAACTGGTACTTTTTGTTTCAAATTCTGCTCAGAGTGGGTTCTCCCCTAATTTTGTGGTGATGCCATCTTGTATTTATGAGGATTAAAGGGCATGGGTCACAATAACAAATGCATTATCTCATATTCCCAGCTTACTAGAGGTACTAGACAAGGTTGCCCAGTCTTCCTCCCTGATAAATGCCAACTATTTAGAACCTCCTGCTTTGGAATTTAGAATATTTCCTTTGGAAGGATATAGATGGGGAAACCTGAACATTAAAACTGCACTTTATGCAGATAACAGTATCATTTCTCTGGCTAATCCAGAAATAGATCTAGAAGACTTAGTAGATTAAAACAGTTTGGGCTATAGTCAGGCTATAAACATAATTTTGAAAAGAACAATCTCTTTGGCTGAACATCCCAAAAAAGGGAAATTTATTGAATATATTTTTGTTTCTGTGTGATGAAAAATGTATAAAATATCTAAAAGTATGGGTAAGAGAAACATATCAGGAATCTAGTGAGAAACATATAAAGAGATGCTTCAAAAAGTAAATGGAATATTACAGAAATGGCAACATTTAAACCTAGAACTGGATAAAAAAATCTAAATCTTGTTCTGGTGCGTAATACCTCATGTCATATATTTAGGACAATCATTCTGGAATTCCCTGAGTCAGGAAATTGTGGTTCTGCTTTGAAATATGATGAGGAACCTCCAAACAATGAAAAAGCAAGAAGTATAATACCAAACTACTTAGCCAGTGAATAATAACACAATGAATCCTGTATTTAGCAAATTTAATAAAAACTCTGGTGCTTCGGCATAAACCAGCCTTCAAGGAGTAACAAAATAGTCACCACATAACACTGGTATATATATGTATATATGTATGTATATATATATATATATATATATATATATATATATATATATATATATATATATATATATATACACACGCACAAACAATTACACTTAATTATATAATTATACAATTAATCATTTAAAAAAAAACTTTTAAAGAAAAACCCGCCAGTTACACTCATTATTTAAACTTCCTGCAGATGATGTACTGAACTTTAAAATAAACAGGATTTCTTTATACAATCTCTTTTTTGCATTCCCCTCATATATAATTTGTTCCAAAATACAAGCTGTTACTAAGGAGGAATCATTGTTATGACAAAGATTAAAATGTAGGGCTACAGGGCTTATAACATTTTTATTCTTTATATCCCTAACATGTTCCTGGAGTTGCAACTTAAAAACTATTTTTGTTTCCCCTATATAAAATAAGTTGCAGGGGCATGACAGTACATATAGTACTGCTTTAGTAATACACAAATGCACAGATGTTGAACAAAATATGATACCATTAATTTTTTCAAAAGATTTAACTATGTTAGGACAAACTGAACACCTTCTACAAGGGAAGGTGCCACATAAAGCAGGATGTGCATTTAATTTATAATCTCAATAATGTTATGACTCAAAATATTATAAACTTCCACAAAATACACCTTTCTACCACCTTGCCATGCATTACCTTCCCTCTTATTGTTCTTTCTTTTAACAGGGGAATCAGTGCCAGGGGAATAAGAATCCACCAGTTTCTGTAAAAATCTAAATTAACCTTTCATCATATCCTCTCTGCCTGAAAATAACGCAGGTATTTAAAATTTCCTTCTCAGGGATATTTTCATCATTACATAATCTGCTAAGGATATCTTGGCGAAAAGCAGTAATGATGAGAAACAGCAGGGGATTCTTAGCACCCTGATTTAGATAAGAATATAAGAGCTGTACAGGGAAGATTATTTAGTGAATGCGTTGGTTTTAAAGTAACAGCAGTGGGGCAAAGCATGTTTAGGGAGACGAATGGCTGAGAAAGGAGGATATTTCTAAAGTTTTGTAGGACTGGAATATAGCATGGATTGGTCAGCCAATAATGGGTACACCGAGGTTGTCTATAAGAAAGAGGTTAGACAGACATCCAACTTGGGGTTGAAGAAGTCTATTAATTCCTATAGGTGGGAATATCAAAACTAAGAGAATAGGAAGTATAGCACTGGACTGGAGAAAATGGTGGGCCAATCTTAGACTTTTAATGTGAAAGTTATGAAATCTGGCAGGGTATCACAGAAATTTGGATTCCTGGAAGGGCTTAAGAAAGACTGTATGAGATTACGAGATAAAGTGGCAAAAACTAGATAGTCTCAGGTAGAGGAAAGGAAATGGCCTCATAAAGTAGTATGGTTCATGGAATTAAGGTGGGGATCGAGTTTTAGAGAGATATAGCTTCAGCTCTAGACAAGCGATTGCAAAGACGGGATACCATGTTAGCAAAGTCAAAAAGATAGTGGGAAGAGCAGCTAATCTGTGCTACTACAACGATCCAGTGGATATGCATGCTACTTAGTAAAGCTGGAAGGTCACAAAAATTTTGAATTTACTGGTGGAAGTGTCTGTACAAATTTTTTACACCTCAAAAAAGGTTATCTAAGCTTTTTTCAGAAGCTCATAGTTCATGTTGGAGATGTCAATCAGATGGGGGTGGCAGATTGTTATCGCGTTTTCTGGGAGTGCCCTGCCTTGAGTTCAATTAAAGGAGGATTTAAATGGAATGTTAGCTATCATAACAGGGTTAAAGGAATACAAATTAAATAAGGGTTTTTTTCTAGTAATATGGGAAGGAGAAGCGGTAACTTAAGAGTATGTCTGAGTTCTTATGTGTGACTGGGTTTGCAACTAAGAATGCAATCCCAAGGAGATGGAAACATTGCCTCCCCCAATATAGTTGAAATAATTAGCATAGTGGAATATGTTAGGACCGTGGAAGAAAAGGTACAGGAGGGTGATAAATTGAAATTTATTGCAAAATTGATGGGAGCTCAGCCATGCTAATAATTTGTCAGAAGGATAATAACACTTTTACCCAAGATGTAAGCAGTTGATTAAATTAAGTCTGCTAAATATTTGCATATATCAGAAAATGTTTTATGTTTAATCTTGATGAGAAAGTGTGATCCATCCATTTTATAACAATAATTTGTCTAGAGCATAAGAAATAATTTAAATATTAATTGTATCTGACTTGGACAGCGATAGTTTTATTGTATTTGACCATTTTAAATTCTGTTTTATATGGTTTAATGAAGTTGTTATAAATTAAAAAAGAGAATAAATCTCATAGTGCATGTAATAGTCCTATCACTTTAGTATCCAAACCAGATGTCAGCATATGGTTTTGCTTACCCATTTAACTGAAATTTCAAAGTCTGATGCATACCCTTATGAAAAGTAGATTATCTTAATGAAAAACTTGAAAAGGCAAGATAAGAAACTATTTTAGAACTTACACAAAAAGTTACTGGCAAATATCTCTTAACAAAACAGGCTAGAGAAAAGACTGCCTTCTCAGCCACAGAAGGCTTGTGGCATTAGAGGGCATTGCCTTTTGGGTTCCACAGAACCTCTGCTCCTTTTCAGTAATTAATGGACAGGATCATGAGACCACCATACCCCTTCTGCTGTTGCATGTCTGGAGAATGTTATTTATAGCAAAGACTGGCACAGTCACCTGCCCAAAGCACAGGTTGTGTTACATGCCTTGAAAAAAGAAGGCTTAGCCTTCATAATTGGACATGAAATCATAAAACCCAAAAGAGAGAAAGTAGATGCTTTTAAAAAATGGTCTCACACAGTTGCTACTACTAAAAATGTGTAAAAACATTTCTTGGCTTAGCCAAGTATTATTGCAAACTCATCGAGAATTTCACAGATCTGTATTACCCCTTAACCAAATTCACCTCAGCCAAAGATTTTTAAAGGGTTAGATGGACTGAAAATACTGACAAACTATTTACAGCTTTGAAATCAGCACTATGCTCATACCACATGTCTACTACTTGGAGTGCCACAGGAACATTAACAGAGCATACAACAGTAAGATAAGATGAAATGTATATAAATATAAATATAAAAATAAATGTGTGTATATATATATATGTGTGTGTGTCTCTTCCATTTTTGGCTGCAGTGGTCTTTTAAACAAGTCCAGGGGGCATTTCTGGATCAATTTATCCAAGAGGTATTATTTCCTGTGGATAGATTTAGGAGCAGAAGCTGCTGCAGTTGATACAGGTTGGCAAGACAAAAATATTACAGCAGGCTTAACCTAAGGAAAGAAATACATCTGGGCAACTAAGAGAATGACAGCCCAAGCCTACATGTGAGCCCTCAGCATACAGCACTTGAGACCACCTGCTAAGGGAAATGGCTACTCCAGAAATATGACTATCAAGTAACAGTTGGACATCAGAGCCCATTTTCAAAATTTCACAGCTTCTCAATACAGGAGGTAATAGTGGGTTCCTCCCTGCTTGTTGATATTCTACAACACTGTCATGCTGTTGATGGCTATCACACCATGGTGAAAAAGAGTACTGAAATGCTATAAAGTTTAGAAGGCCTGCCTTTAGTTCAAGTAAACACGTGTTGATTTACCTTTATGGAGGTCCAGACACCTTTGACTGTATGCCCTGCATAATATAATAATAAGTGAGAATTCAGCAGCAGGGAAACGGTGTGTTGAGAGGCTGAGCTCTGTCTAGAGGAAGACAGAATCTGCATCTTAAGGCATTCAAGCTGCAGCCAACCGTGGAGAGCAGCTTGGCGGGTTCTAAATGGAATCTTGCAAGCTTCACGGTCATAGCCGATGATTGGAATACATTCAGAAGAAATTATCAAGCCAAGAATAAGTCTTGGAGAGAACATGAAGCTAGGAGACACTCATCCAGGCAGTGGAATATTTTTCATTCTCTGGCTGGCTACTATAACAAATACATATTACATATTCCTGGGGAATAAGCTGAAACCTAATGGAAGAGATCTGATCTAATGGTGACTGGCTCATATGGAGAACTGGAAATACCTCTTGAACTCCTTCCATATTGTGATGTAGTCGGAGGCAACATGTGGGTTCAAAGAGCATACCTCATTTCTTTTTGATAAGCAGGGAAGCTTGGACTACACCATGAACTTTTAAAAGGTTTCTTTGGGAAGGAAAATATTTGACTACTTCAATCTAGTATGGACCTGAGATACTTTGTTTTCTTTGGCACTAAAAAGAATTTGGACCAATATTCTAAACTGTTCCAGCCTGGTGGGACCTGTTAGATGTTTCTTTTTAGTAGAAAGTTGATAAAGTCTCCCTTACTGCTAGTATTTGATGGGGTAGCATGTCAGGCAATGTTAATGGTCTTTAGCCTAGTACACACCTATGAACCTAATGACTGAGAACTTGGTAAATGTAGAAGAGAAATACATACCCTCTGGAAATCACAGCCCTTTGATATAACTAACCATATGAGATTGTAAAGGGATATACAGCCCCCAAATGTCTAAAGAATAGGGTGGACAGGCAAATTCTTTGGAATTCTGCTGAAGTCTACCCAAAGGTAGACTGTAAGCAGTACTGCTGCCAAGAACCATTCCATTAATGATGTCTCTGGAACTTGCTCAGTGTGTTAAGGTTCTTCCCAGTCTGCTGGTACTTTAGCTGTTGCCCATGTCTGAACGATAACTGGTGTGGAATGCCATTGCATCCTTGGGAAAAGGTACTGAGAAGGTTGGAACATCACGCCGACAGGAGAGCGGGTTTTGCTGTCTTTTTATTCAAACTCAGTCTTTGCCTCAGTATCATAGAAACTGGGCCCTGAAAATGGAAATTCATAAAGCTCATCATGAGTGGTGCTTTTCCACCTACCTGTTAAAGAGAGAGGAATTAATGGGTTTTTGAGTTATTAGGAAGATAGAAATTTCTTCAGAAGTTATAGCTAGTGAGTGGGATAAAATTAAATTGGAAGTTTAAGGTAGGAATAAAAACAAAGAGATGTGGTTAAGAAATAACAGGAATTATTTAGAGGTGCTGACAAAGGTTAAAGTTTTGGAGAATAAGGGGAATCTCACAGAACAAAAGAGGCAGAACAGCAGAGTCCTAAAGATAAAATAAGGGAGCATCTTGATAATATGCATGAGTTTAGAAAGATTGCTGCTAAGCAACTATTTTTGATAACTCCAGAGAACAAAAACTCTTAGCACAACAACTTGGCAACAGAAAGTAGAAAGGGCTGTTGCCAAACAAAGGGAGCCTATAACAAGAAAAATAACCAAAGATCCTGTAGAGGTATTAAAGATATTTCAAAATTGTTATCAAAAGTTAAACAAAGCAGAGGAATGAGGAAATCATGAAAAAGCACACATGGAAATGAAGAAGAAGATTTTACTAACACCAAGACCCCACAGCTCTGGCCAAACTGTCTGCAACACTGGAGACTACTCTTATCATCAGGTTAAAAAACTCTTGATTGACTGGGATAATTTTCTCTCTTAGGTTAATATAGCAACTGCATGTGCATTTCATCCACCAGGTTTTGCTGGAAGGCAAGGATATGAAACAAGTATAGTCTTCAATAAAAATGTGGTAAACATATAAACCTGTTTTCAAGAGGTCTATAATTCTAGATTCCTTGTCATTTGGAATAAACCACAGGGCCTTGGGAAGTGGGATAATTTTTAAAAGTAGCTACTACAATGAGAGTACCCACTTCTGGAGTTTCTGGCCAAAAATTCCAAATTTTTGCTTATCGGGTTACATGGAAAATGAAGTCACTGCATCAGGATTTTTCCAAGCACTGATGGCCGCCTTAAACAAGTTAACCAATTGAGTAACACCCAAGATAAATTAGACAACTTGATGGACCAAAAATTCTTCTGCAGTATTCTTTGTAAAGGGGTCATGTGACCTGTAGATCATAGTCCCTGTCTCATCATCTCTAAACATTTCCTGAATTTGGTGTTATCAGAGAGGATGAAGAGGAACTTCATTTCTCCTTATCAACATCTATCATAGGTGACAATGTAGAGGATTCAGTGTGCCTTCTTTTACATGCAGAGTTCCTCAGAATCTTTGGAAGTGTGGAGTCTGAAGTAAATACGGAACATCATTAGTCTGAACTGTCTTGTAGCAGGTGGAACAGCCAAAGGCACAGGAAGGACTGCACTGACACTTCTATTGGTATTGACATCAGGGTAGGAACATATGCCAAGAGTGACTACTGCAAAGTAGCTTGCATGTCTGGTGTCATGGTGGACACCAGCTGCAATCTCTATTCTGTGAACTCACAGGCAACTGCTCTGAAGCTGGGTATGCCTATATCAATACTGAGAGTTTTGGCATCACTAGAGGTGCTGATGCTCTGACTCTGAGCCTCAAGGCTGACCAGGCCATCAAATTGTCTGTAAAAGCATCAAGACCATCAATACCAGTAGCATATTAGATTGCAGAATTACTGATACTGAGGTATAGGATGTTAACACTGGCAAAGAATACTCCAGCATCAAAAAGATTTCCAGCTTTGACATAGATGCCCTAAAGGCTGATGTCTGCAAACTTGGAACCAATGCAAAAAGCATGGGAGCCAGTACTGACAGTCTAGAATTCTACATTTATGAGAACTGTATAACTCCAGGATCCTGTTCCACCTCAGACTCTGATGGGTTAGTGATAAAAGACTACTCTTTCTAAGCAATGTCCATGGCATCTGCAAACATATCATAAACTCTGGAATGGGAAACACTTTACTGCAAGTTGATCTAGGCCTTAATGTTTCACTAACTTCTCTACTGGCTAAGGAAGTAAAAGTCTGCAACTCAAATAATCCAGAGACTTAATAGAACATAATCTGCAACATAACATTAGGCATATCATACATTTTTAACTACATGTTCAGGCTTAGGGTGCTTGTCTGATTTATGTATCTTATGATGCTTTGTTTTTTCAAAGCTCTGGGACAGTCTGAAACATGAAAAGTCTTAACCACTTCTGTTTCTTAATGTGTTAGCTGTAAAGACTTGTCAAATTGAGAAATTATAAATACTGTGCTTTTCCAAGACAAAATAGGTAGAGTTATGTCTGTGCTAGCTACAGTTTTAGTCCTACACTTACACATTTTAAAACTGAGGTCTATGATTAAAAGAAATACATGAGGAAATATCACCTACCATAATTAAAACAATGATTCTGCAACAGCAACAGAAGCTCAGAAACTATTTTAAATTTGGTGAGGTGTCAGAAAAAACAACAGAGCAATCACAAAAATGAAAAAACTTTCACTAAGCACAAAAAGTGTCAGACAAAACCAAGAGGGAAGACAGGACTCAAAAAGATAGGAAGTTACCCAATTCAAACAAGGCTGATAAAAGACAGAAGGCCCAACAGGGGAAGGGAACAAAAGTGAAGAAAACACCCAACCACCCAAACAGGAAAATGTATCATCAATAAAAAAGATAAAGATGAAGAATCTAACCTGAACTAGAAAAAGTGAACTACTTGTCATGTTTTAACACTTTCCTCACAAGTACAAGAAAGTATCCTGGGGCCATTTTTCTCTGCCTTACACTGCAGCACAACAAAAAAGACACAGAGAAAAATGACACAATGATGCATTATGGGATGGAAAGGAACCAAAGTAAGCCAGGAAATTTTTAAGCGTTGAATTGTACTAATGCTTGCCATCTTAGTTCTGCAGTTACTAAGTATTAATGACATCCTCATGCAAGATATAATAAACCTCTGTACCAAAAATGAATGAATTAAGAAGTACAAAGATCCTTGGGGAGACTGAATTATGCCAGAGTCTGGAATGAATGCAAAAACATAATTAAGCATAAAAAGCAAGTTGCTGGTTTCAAACATTTTTTTTTATATTTGTTTACTGGGAAAGTCTGACTGGGACAGAGTCCATTTTCAGCAGAGGCCCAGGGAGAAACACTCCAGATGCATCTCTTTAGAATGTGGGAGGAAACCAGAGAACCCAGAAGAAACCCACGTGAACACAGGGAGGACATGCAGACACCATACAGAAAGCACTCCAGCTGAGAATCTAACCTGAGAACCTGTTGCTGTGAGGTGATAATGCTTACTGCTGCACCACTGTGTATCCCATAGAAGGGGAAAATATAAATTAATACATTCCTTGTGGAGGGGGAAGAAAATGGGTCATTAATTTTAAGAGGGGGAAAACAGTCAGGTGAATATTTAAACGTAGTAGTCAATATCTCAATCCATATTTTGGTGGTGTTGGTGACTCTATGGTTGATGCAGGGACTCTGCAGTTAGCAGGACTTGGTTTCCCATTGCTTAGTAATCTGGTTTTGTTTCTTGCTGGAGTGTCTCACTGGTCTCATATTTCCACACGCATGCCAATCTGGTTCTGTTTCTTGCTGCAGTGTCTCATGGGTTATATTTCCACACACATGATGCATACCTCTCAGCTGTCCAGATTTTCACAGAATGTCCAGAATTTTGCCTCATAGTTTTGGTCTGTTCCTCATAAAATTGTGGTTTTCTGGCAAATCAGTGAAAACTGAATTCACCAAATAATGAAAGACATTTGAGTTTCATACTTCAGAAAATGCATGGTACCACAAAATCTTTTATTCGATCAACTTTCCAAGTTTCTAAGAGCATTATTTAAAAATTGTCTCTATTTCTGGTCCTCCTCCCCCCATTATTTTTGGCTTTGTCCAGATTTCTAGTGCTAAGAGGTTGAGAGGTATGCACACATGCCACCAGGTAAGTTGGCGATCTTCATTTTCCAATACCTTCTTTATCTTATTCAGGATTAGAGCACTGCATATCTTTGGAATATGGGAGGAAATCTCACTGAAAATCCTTGCAGACAAAGGGAAAACATGCAGATGCAGTTTCCAGATAGACCGTATCCATCTGGGAAATCAACCCAAGAACCACCTGTTCTGAAGAAACAATGCTAATCATTGCACCACAGTGTTGCCTAGCATATAGTATATATTATATTTATTCTTAAAATTTCTATATTTCAATAATTATTTTGCCATCCCCAGCTTGGCAAGCTTTCCTTTTATCACAGGTTTAGCATGTTTTACTCTGTTAGCGTTTTTTCTGCATAAAAAGATAAATCAGTTCTGTATTTTTTTTTATTTTAAACTATAGTGTGTAGACTTGTAATCCTTTTTAATATCTGTATATCTGCTAATTTCTTCTCATTTCAAAAGTCTGGCAATCCTTTATCAAATGCTTTGTAATGATTATCCTCCTTTTAAAAGATTTAAGTTTCAGTTTTTTGAGAGCAGATAAGTGCTGATGTCATCTCTAGTAGTTAGTAAAATGCTATTCATGGAAAAGAACCATCTTCAATAAGAGGAACTTCAATGCATTACACAAATATAGATTCCAAAGTTCTGTATATATGCAGCAGCAATAGTTTTGATTTCTTTTCGGGACCAGTGCAGCAGTGAAACAGCAGCAAAACTGAGAATGCTAGGCAAAAGTTTCTTGGGTGATGATGATGGCAAGGAATTGTGCAAATATTGTGGCTGAGCTAAACAGAAAACAGTTAACATTTAGTCTAGAAAATGCACATGAAAATATCAGAAACATACGCCTACTCAAAACGATGCAAGACTGAATAACTTTCAGCCATGCTTTATAAAAAGACATGAAACATACTGACAAGCTATAAGACAGCAAGCATGGTGACTGAAGAATACTTTAGGATGGAGTTCAAGTACAGTCAAGACAGCTACACAGAAAAAGTATCAGACTGTTATGACACAAAGATCTGTTATGTTTGCATCTTGACAGTGAGTGGTACATGCTAACATTCCCAGAAAGATAAGTATATACAGTGGATATAAAAAGTGTATACACCCCTGTTAAAATGGCAGGTTTTTGTGATATAAAAAAATGCGACCACAATAAAGCATTTCAAAACGTTTCCCACCTTTAATGTGACCTACAACCTGTACAATTCAATTGAAAAACAAATCTGTTAGGGGAAAAATATAAAAAATAAATGTACAATAAGCTGGTTGCATAAGTGTGCACACCCTTAAACTAATACTTTGTTGAAGCACCTTTTGATTTAATTACAACATTCAGTCTTCTTAGGTAGGAGTCTATCAGCATGGCACATCTTGTCTTGACAATATTTACCCACTCTTCCTTGCAAAAGTGCTCCAAATCTGTCAGATTGCAAGGGAATCTCTTGTGCACAGCCCCCTTCAGTTCATCCCACAGATTTTCTATTGGATTTAGGTCTGGGCTCTGGCTGAGCCTTTCCAATACTTTTATTTTCTTCTGGTGAAGCCATTCTTTTGTTGATTTGGATGCATGCTTGGAGCCACTGTTGTGTTGAAAGGTGAAATTCCTCTTCATCTTCAGCTTTCTAGCAGATGCCTGAAGGTTTTGGGCCAAAAGTGACTGATTTGGAACTGTTCATAATTCCCTCCACCTTGAATAAAGCCCCAGTTCCAACTGAAGAAAAGCAACCCCAAAGCATGATACTACCACCACCATGCTTCACCATGGGGATGATGTTCTTTTGGTGATGTGAAGTGTTGTTTTTGCACCAAGCATACCTTTTGGAATTGTGGCCAGAAAGTTCAACCTTGGTCTCAAAAGACCATAACACATTTTCCCACATGCTTTTGGGAGACTTGATGCATTGTTTTGCAAATTTTAGCTAGGTCTGGATGTATTTCTGTGTAAGAAAAGACTTCCGTCTTGCAACCCTACCCCATAGTCCACACATATGGAGAATACGGGAGATTGTTGTCACATGTAGTACACAACCAGTACTTGCCAGAAATTCCTGCAGCTTCTTCTGTGCTGCTGTAGGTCTTTTGGCAGCCTCCCTGACCAGTTTTTGTCTTGTCTTTTCATCAATTTTGGAGGGATGTATGGTTCTTTGCAACTATTGTCCCATATTTTCTCCACTTTTTGATGAGTGTCTTCACTGTGTTCTATGGTATATCCAGTGCTGTGGAAATTTTTTGTGCCCTTCTCCTGACTGATGACTTTCAACAATGAGATCCCTTTGATGCTTTGTAAGCTCTCTGTGAACCATGGCATTTGCTGTAGCAGGCAACTGAGTAAATGTCAGGAAAATCCTACTAGAACAGCTGAAGTTTATTTGGGGTTAATCCAGTCTCTTTAATTTATGCCAGGTGTGTACCCAGGAAGATTGAATGCTGCAATTAAAGCAAAAGGTGCTTCAATAAAGTATTAGTTTAAGGGTGTGCATACTTATGCAACCAGCTTATTGTACGTTTTTTTATTTTCTATATTTTTCCCCTACAGATTTGTTGTTTTTTCAATTGAATTGTACAGGTTATAGGTCCCATTAAAGGTAGGAAAAGTTCTGAAATGATTTACTGTGGCCTCATTGTTTTATATCACAAAAATCTGGCATTTTAACAGAGGTGTGTACACTTTTTATATCCACTGTACTTTGCTTTGAAGAAGACTGTGTGCATAATCACAGTGACTTGAAATGCACTGATTAATACCAATATAATGCTGTATGTCTATGTATCGTAGGCCATGGATCTAAACAACCAAAAGCAATATTTCTATATCAGTACAGATGTCAACTGCTCTACTGCTTCTTTTCCATTTAGAACCTTGTGGACCACAAAGGTATGCAGCTCCCTTTTTTGGTCCTAATTAATGAAATTAAAACTTTCTACATGTAATTTATATGATAACATACATAAATAGTTTATTAATTAAATACAAACCACAAAATTTAATGCATACTTGCTTAGAAAATCATAGCTGGAATTTTGCATTCCGTTACAAAAACAATGGAAGGCAGTTACAGTTGGGTCTACTTTAAGTTCTCGAAAGCAGTAAAACCCAAATCCGAATCATGCGACATGGAAAGATTGAACCACGAATACATCGAACGAATGAAACCACGAAAGGGGGAATATCGAAATTGCATAGTTGGCCCATCTGCTGTATAGCTCCGTAAGGTAAGTGTGCGATAGTTACAGACCTTAGGGTTAGGGAGGGGTTAAGGTAAGTGCATAAGTAGGTAGTGTATGTAAGGTTTTGTGGAGGTAATGTATGTAAGGTTTAGTGTAAGGTTTTGTTAAGTGTATGTGTGTGGAATATTTAGTTTATTTGGGTATAGCTCCGTAGGGGAAGTGTGTGATAGTTACGGACCTTAGGGTTAGGGAGGGGTTAAGGAGAGTGCATAGACAGTTGTGTATGTAGGGCTAGTGTAGGGTTAGCAGTAGGATTTTGGTGCTTTAATTTAGGGTAGAAGTAGGGATTTGGTTAGTGTATGTATTTTTTTTATTGTGTTTGGGTAGGTAGTGTGTTGCGGGTGGTGGGTTGGCCAACTATGATGGTTCGAGGTTTACATTTTCGCGCTTTAGTACGTTTGACGTATCCGTGGTTCACTCTTTATGTTTCGCGTGATTCGGATTCCGGTTTTTCATGTTTAAAGGGTATAAAGTAGATACGTTACAGTCTTATACTGCTGATTTCAATTATGCTTAAGTTTTAAATTACACTTAGTGACCTGTATGTGATACTTTTCTGTACTTCTCTGCTTTTTGCCACACTTTAGCCAAAAAGGTTATGGGGTTTGCATTATTTATTTAGTTTCTTTTGGAACCTTAGTCTTGTAGCGTCATTTGCAGTTAAGTGAAGATTGTGTTATTACTGTAAGAATTTAGCATTGTTTATACATTATATTGCATTTCTATCTCCATAAGTAGAATTACATATAGTTTTTTGTATTTTGAACCTACTCTGGGAACTCAGTCTTGTAGCTTCTTTCACAGTTGTGGCAGAACTGTGATCTACTGCCAATTTGAGCCTCATTTAGTCATTTATTACAGTTTTAATGGTAAATGTATGCATGGTATGGTGCCTTAGTCTATGGTGGGATTGCATTAGTGGCAATATTGTGAATTGTGCTTCAGTACTTTTTATAGCTGTATATACATGCTTAAAGTTGCATTCCAGTACATTTTTGTTGACCTTGTACTGTTTTTTTTCCCCTGTTCTTTGAATCTGCTCCACCTACCACTGCCAGTTTAAGCTAAATGTTTCTACAATTCTAAGCCATAGGACTAGAGCTCCAGTTTGATATTTCCCACAACCCCCCCCCATCCTTCTGTTGTTGCGGTTTGAAAAGTCTGTCCCTCTTGCTCCTGACTCTTATGGTAATCTGACCTCCAAAGTCCCTCCAGCCGCTCTTTCATTGTTATTGTCAGGCATGTAACCTATTTAAGTACTTCCCCACCTGTTGTTTCCATATATCCATAATACTAAGTGACCCCCGCCCCTGCAAATAAGTATTGTACTTGAGTAAACCACCCTTACTACAAATTGTTTCCTGCCCAGTTTCCCAGAGCTCCCATCTGTCTGGCACCCTCACCACATGAGGAGATCCAGAGTTAATTTATATCAGTCAGACCTCTCAACCAACTGGGGACAAATTTCAACAGAATTAGGGACAATCAGGGACACTTAAAATATTAGTGCTATTAACTTGAAACATTGACAATCAGTGCATATGAATTAATACACATTTTCTGAAGTAAAAGAAGTTTATAACTCTTAATTATTGTCATTATTCATTAAGTATAACTCACCACCTTTCCTCCAAAAGTCACTAGTTTTAGGAGGGATTAAGAGGGACAAAGTTAAAATTGAGTCAAAATCAGGGATGTCCCTGAAAATCAGGGACAGTTGAGAGGTATGTTATCAATCCTTAGCAGATAACAGATTAATTTTATTGTTTCGCACCTTCAGTTAACTATTTAGAGTACTCCTGATTTATTTTTGCTTTATTTGTTGGTTTTGCCTTTAAATCATTCTAAAGATCTCAAATTTTATTTATTTATTTATTTGATATTTGTTGACCAAGTTAGTCCATCTGAGCTTGCACCCTTTTTCAGCTGAGGCCTGGGGAGAAAATATCCAAAGAACAAAATTTAAATAGTAACAAGATATATAAATTCTTGATTACAGACTTCAATGATAAAATGCACAGTACAGTTTTGAGAAAAAGTAAGTATCATAAGAAATATAAAATAATTTTATCAGGAGTGGAACTTAGAACATCATTAAAAAAGAACTCTGTAAGTAGGGCAGAAGAAGATGAGAAGTAAGTAAAGAAGTGGTTAGCAAGAGGAAGGAGAGATAAGGAAGAGTATTAGG
>NC_056739.1:1209020560-1209050560 GCF_019279795.1 Protopterus annectens | reverse complement strand
GGCCCACAGGAAAAAAGGCGAGAACCTCACAGACAGAAATTAGCTGGAAAAAAAAAGTGGAAGGGGAGGTCACAGAAAAACTCTACCAAACCTAACTACTTCAAAGAGAACTAAAGTAACCAAAAAAGAGAAAGAACTGCAAAAAGTCATCTATCTAATAGATGAGCTACAGCCTCTGGAATCACATTGTTAGCGTTTCAGCAGCAAATTAGATCAGAGGGTTACAGGTCAGCAAGGGATTGTGGGAAGTGGAGAAGCTTGAGCTCTGGATCTGTCCATCAGTTGCCAGCTCGGATCCAAGACCCATATGTGATCAATAATGACACGGACTGCATCAGATTTATTAGCTATGTACTTACCATAACTTGGTATCTGTGTTAACCTTCTCCCATTCTGCTTCACTGATGGGTTATGGATCCGATCCTCAGATCTGACTACCACCTTCAAAAGATTTCAGCTTCTAGGCACAAGCTCCTCCTTTACCCACAGTCCCCTGCCCCTAGCTCTACCTCCTCAGATTGAGTTTGCTGCATCTAACAGAAAGCAGATAGAAAAAAAAGGAACCAAGGGCTTAACCTGGAACACATGTTCCAACAAAGGTTTATTCATCTCCTCTAAAAAAATACTTTTTGGAGGGGGGTGGCTGTGTGGGAAGGTGAAGCAGAATGAGAGAAGGACAAAACAGATCTTGTTAGCACCACCCATTATTGGTTGATCATGCACTCATGATTTGTTCCTCAGCTTCACTACAGCAGACAGGCTCCTACTCCCTTGGTAAATTAGTGTCTCCACAGATTTCAGATGACAAACATTATTCCGAGAGCTGATATTTCCCGGGTTGAATGCAGCACAAATGTTCCATTAAACTTCCAGATGTGCCAACCCTAGACAGTACAGACACTCGTCATGCAAGTCAGTGCAGCATCTTCCGACTGCAAGAGGTGCATCTCTTAAAGCATACAGGCATTTCAGCCATCCTGCCAAACTACAATACACACCCAGAAAAGCAAAGAGTTTTTTTTTTTTTTTTTAGATAGAAAGGACTACTAAGAAAGAGGCACAAAGTGCCAAGCACTAGAAGGGGGGGGGGGGGCCTACCTAAACCAAACACTAGGTTCTGACGGGGAGGGGAGGGGAGGACAAGCAGTTAAGTTAAAAGGAAAGCAGTTAAAGATAGCGATAGTACCCTAAAAATGGAGAAAAAGAAAAGGAGGCCAAGAAGATACCACTTACCTATGATTTCCTATGCTTCAGCCTGGACCAGATCTGGAGCATTTCAGCGGCAAAGGAGATCTCAGGGTTAGAAGGTAGCAAAGGTTATGGGAAGGGGAGGAGCTTGAGCTCTGAATCTGTGAAAGTGTCTGGCTTGGATCAGAAGTTGGATCCTAGATCCACCATAATGACACGGATAGCATCAGACCTCCAGATCCACAATGAAGGGAACTGAAAAGGCAAAGGGAGCTTACCTGAAACTGAAGCCACTGATGACCACTAGCTCCGAAGTTCCGTGTTAGTTATTTGGTCAAATCCATGACTGGAACTGACATGGACAGTTCAGTGCCAGTAGCTACAGATTCTGGATCCAAACCTAAAGTCCGAGGAGTAGGCGGTCTTGGGGGCCTTTGAACCTGACAGATCTCCCAGGAAAGAATCCAAATACGTTTGGGCCTCTTCTTCCTATTGCTTGGCCTTCTAAGTCTTTCTGCATTTTTCCTTTCCTTCTTATCCTTCTCCATTATCCATATCCTTGTTTCTTTTCTACATGCTTCTTTGAGAGAGGAGACATGGCAGCTTGGGCAGGAGAAGAGGGAAGCCTATCCTTTAAATGCCAACTTTACCATATTGTGAGCCAGATCCATGGCTCCAAAGACCGCACAGGCCTGATAATCTGAGTTATGCTGGGCCACACACAGACAGTAAACACAGTGGTCACAGGAGTTTTGGGGGAAATCTGTCCTTACACCAGACACTTTTTAAATCCCGAAGTCCACTGTACAGTGTGACTAGAAATGTCCCCACAACAATATATAGCCAAGGATATCACATTAAGTTATGTACGAACCATAATGTTCCATCTGAGTAGTTGGACTTCATTTGTCAGCAACCTGTGGGGTTTGGATCTGATACGGATCCAAGCCGGCAGCTTCCCAAGCTAAAGATCCAAGCTCTAAGCTCCTCCCCCTTACCCATACTACATCGCAACCTCCTTCCAACCCCTCTGATAGAGTTTGCCACCCACAGCGTGACACACAAACCCAAGAGACATAACCTGACCTGAATACATAAACTAGGCTCACCAGACCCAAGACATTGAGCCCAAATAGACAAACCACCAAGGTCAGGGGGAAGGAGGGAGGGAAGGTTGCTGACAAATGAAGTCTAACTACTCAGATGGAATGTTATGGTGAGTACATAACTTCTTTATCTGAAGTAGTTAACTTTATTTGATCATCAACTTGTGCTACCAAAAATCTTGGGAGGCCCTTAAGGAAGGATATTCCGGAGCACTGCAGAACCAAAAGAAGCCCTTCCTCTAGACACCATGTCCAACTTATGAGTAATAAAAGTGAGAGGAAGCCCAGGTAGCTGCTGAACAAATGTCATCCAGGGAAACTCTGGACCAAAATGCAGCAGAAGTAGCCCTAGAAAGAGTAGAATGAGCATGAATCCTGGCTAGTTCTGGTAATCAATGTTCCTTTTATGCCTGTAAAATACAAAGAGATCCATCTAGCAAGAGTCACCTTTGAAACTGGTTTCCCCAAAACAGGTTTGGCAAAGGAAACAAAAAGCTCATCAGACTTACGGAAGGGTTTAGACTTATGTAAGTAAATGCGTAACTGTCTGTGAACGCCCAGCAAATGAAGTTTGTATTCTCCTTTATTTTGAAAGTTAGGGAAGAATACGGAGAGATTAATAGACTGATTAATGATGGACTCCGAAGCAACTTTAGGAAGGAAAGAAGGGTTAGTCCTGAAAGATCTCCTATCCTTATGAAAAACTAAGTACAGGGGTTTCATACATAAGGCTTGAAGCTCTGTCACTCTTCTGGCCGAAGTGATAGCCACCAGGAAAGCGGTCTTCCACAATAAGAATTTCAAATCAACTGATGCTGCGGGTTCGAATGGAGGTGCAACTAAGGCCTGAAGAACCAAGGTCAAATCCCACGGAGGTGAAGGATGCTTAATAGGAGGTCTCAGTAAAACAGTACCTTTGATAAAGGTCTTGCAAATTCTGACAGCAGCTAGAAAACCTGAATTTTCTCCCACATGGAAATGGGACATAGCTGCCAGCTGGACTTTCACTGTGGAAGAGCTGGCCCCCTGCTGGAAAATTTAAGACAAAAAAATCTAATACTACTGGAACAGGAGCAGTAAAGGGATCCAAATTTCTCTGAAAAGCCCAAATGGAAAAACGCTTCCATTTACTATGGTAGGCCTTCCTGGTAGAGGACTTGTGTGCCACCACCAGAATAGACTTAATGGGGGAAGAGAGACAGGGAGTCTTGGCAATTAATGAAACTGGAGCAACCAAGCAGTAAGCTTGAGGCTGTCCAGACTCTGGGGAGGAATTCCCGAGGGATGACGAATGAGATCAGGAATGGGATCCAATATCCAGGGCGGACCTACTAGATGAGACTGTACGCAGGGAAACCAAATCTGACGAGGCCAGAATGGGGCTGAGGATAATCCTGCTCTCCAACCGCCAAGCTTTCTGTAAGAATTTTGTCATGAGAGGAAGCAAGGGGTACGCATAAAGAAGACCAGGTGGCCAAACATGGACAAGAGCATCTCTGGGGGTTCCCCCCGCGGGGGAATTAGTGAAAAACTCGCTGCACTTCACGTTGGACTGTGATGTAAAGAGATCGCAGCAAGGCTGACCCCACTTGAAGATCTGTTCCACTACATAAGGATTCAGTGACCACTCAATACAAAAGGATAGTCCTGCTCAGTTTGTTGGCCAAAATGTTGGACCAACCCGGTATGTGCATTGCTATCAAAAAATGGTTGGTGGAGATCGCCCATTCCCACACTCTCATGGCCTCTTGAAAAGTGGGTAGGACCTGGTTCCCCCGTTTGTTGATATACCAGACCACTGATATATTGTCTGACTGAATCACAATAGTTCGCACAGGAAGAGAAGCATGAAGGGCCTGCAATGCTAAAAGGACTACTTTCATCTCCAGAACATTGATATGCAGAAAGTACAGTTTTGTATCTACCATAAATGTAGATGTCCGATAGATATGCAACTGCAGTCATAACATATGGGTTGTCCTGCCTCAGGCAGAGGCAGCCCTCGGTCGGCCGAATTCCAAAGTCTGGGTCCGGCGTCGGCTGGTGTCGCCTACTCTCCGACGTCACAACGGCTGGAGTATAAAGGCATCGGCTGACGCCATCTTCAGTCTTTCTTGCCGCGCGGGTGCCCGAAGCAGAAGCAGTTCGCAAGTGCCGGTCGGTCAGCTCCTGTGTTTTCAGTACCGAAGTCATCTAAAAGCTAAGTACCCCGTTGGGGAACATTTATTCTTGCCTCAGCCGATGTCGGAACAAATTGAGAAAGTTAATTGTTTGTCTTGTGGTAAACAAATACCTCATAAGGACTTCCATTCTCTCTGCCTTCCTTGCCTGGGCCCAGACCACGACGTCTCGGCCGGTGCTGCCTGTGCTCGCTTTAATAAGCGCACTCTCAGGTGCCGGGCAGAATTCGCCGAGGATTTTTTTGGTGAATCTTTTGCGTATATCATGCCGTCGGATCCACCGATAACCCAATCTGCTAAGAAACGCAAGGACCGGGACTGACACCCTCGGCCCGCGTCCACTACCGATGCTTCTCCTAAACCCTCTGCTAGTGCTCCGGTCCCTTCGGAAGTGGTAAATCCGCCCCAGGCCCGATTTATTAGCGACACACACGACCTTCGACCGGTCGGAGATCTCTCCGGTGCCGGTTGTTGATTTTCCTCCGGAAACCAAAGTTCTGGATCTTCCCGACACCATTTCTGTGGACAAGGTTACGCCTGCACGTGGGGCTGCTAGGCCTCCTGTATCCATGTCCATCAAGGCCTTTGCACGTGCTAAGGCCGCCAGTCAGGCCAAGGTCCATCCTAAGCCTGCTGCCCAGGCCCCTTCATCTGATAAGCAGATCATGTCTCTGGCTGCAGAGAATTCGGAATTCGGCTGACCGAGGGCTGCCTGAGGCAGGACAACCCATGTTAGGACTACAGTTGCATTCTTGAAGGACATCGGTCTCATTTGGCGTCCACATGCCTTGGACAATCCTGCCCGAGCAATGCCTCCTCACCTTAGACGGGAGGCATCCGTAGTCACCATGGCTTGGGGCGGAGGCAGAACAAAGGGGCATCCTTCTCGCAGATCCTGGGATTGAAGCTACCACATGAGAGAAGCTTTGTACATCTTGCTTCAATGAATCGGGAAGTCTAGGGGCTGGTATAACAGAGACCACTGAACTTGTAACATCCACTGTAACACTCTCATATGCAGACATGCACAAGGAACCAGATTTATAGCTGCTGCCATGGACCAAGGCTCTCAGGACTAACTCTGCTGGGTGTGAAGGAGTCTGAAGAAGCGCCAAGACAAAGGGTCAGGTTCTGAAGTCCGTCTGGGGTCAAAGATATCCTGGCCTGAAGAGAATCTATTCTTGCCCCTATGAAGTCCAGAATCTGAACAGGCTGAAGAGAGGACTTCGTAAGATTTATTAATACCCAGTATGTTTGATAACTGAAGGAAGGACCCTGAACTGGTAGTGACTGGCTCCTAGCCAAAGGCAGAGAAACCTCCTGGATCACCTGTCCATCAGGATGTGGTAGTACGCATCCTTGAGGTCTACGAAGCACATCCAGTCTTCCTCCTGCAAGAGCGACAGGATGGATTGTAATGTGACCATCTGGAACTTCTTGGCAACGGACAGGTTCATCTTGGATAGGTCGAGAATCAGCCTCAAGTCCCCCGTCTGTTTTGGCACCAAAAAGAACATAGAATAGATGCCTGATCCAGATTGGTCTGGGGGAACCGGCAGGATTGCTCGTTTTGCCTAGCTGCTTTTCAATTTCCAAAGCTACCGCCTCCCTTTGAGCAGGTGGGACGTCCGGGAGGTGCCTTGTGGTTAAGGGACTGTATGAAAGAAATGGAATAGCCTCTGGATATTATTCAAAGCACCCAGCAGTCTGATATGGACTGCCACTGAGCTAGGTGATTCGAAAAACACCCGACTGCCTCCAGAGTGGTGCAGTCGGGCAACCCCTCAGAGTTGCTGAGTGGGTCGATCCGAAAAAGGTTCCCGTGATCCAAAGATCTTTGGTCCCCCTCTGCCTCTGGGCTGGCATCCACCTTATCCCCCTCTGCCTCTAGGGGAAAAGGAGTCTAGAGTGTTCTAGGAATGCTGAGACTACTGGACCACAACTTCTCCTGCCCTCACTGGTTCCTGGAAAAAGACCTTTGAGGGTTGGAGAAGTGGATCCGAACAGCCGACAGAGTCTTCCCATCCTTCTCACTCTGGACTAGCTTGTCTCAGATGGTCTTCCTGAATAGGGTCGAACCGTCAAAAGGGGCATTCGCGAAGGACGCCGGTTCCAAATAAATCGCAATGCTGGAGCCAGGCATGACGCCTCATGGTAATACCGGACCTGGCCATCCTAACGGCTCCCTTGGCGTGAGAGAGTAAACGCATGGTCGTATTAGTAACCAACTTAAGAATGGCCATACGAGCAGAGAATGAACATTTATTCTTGGCAGAAATGGACTCCGGGGAGACTCCGTGTACTCTTTCATGAAGGTGCGTTGAAGTCTAATCACGTGGGCCATATAGTTCAGCGCCCTTATGGCAAAGGTAGCTGAAGCATACGTCTGCTTTCTACGGCGATCCATCGACCTAGACTCCTTGTCCGGAGGACGGACCAAAGAAATTTTCCTGGGCCAGTTCCTTTTTGGTGGCCGCCACCACCATGGGATCAACTGAGGAACCCTTACTCCATGCAGGCTTGTCAGTAGGAGGGCTCAACACTATCTGGCCATTTTGGTATTGGCTCTACAGTGTCTGGTTCCTTCCAAACTCTGGTGGTAATTAGGTTCACCAGAGGATCAGCCGGGGGGGGGCACCCAAGAGGCAGATGGGCCTGCAAACGCCTCCAGAAATACTGACTCATCCGAGGAAGTCTTTTGGGTGAACCAGCCTCCCCTCTGGCGGAGAATTTCCATTACATCTCCAAAGGAGACCTCTTCAGGGGGGAGATCTAGGGGAGCCTTCCCCTTCCTCCAAGTCAGTATCCTCAGTGAGGGACTTGGGGGAAGTCCATGTGCCTCTTCTTGCACTGGCATTTGCAGGGGACCTCCTCGGGGAGAGACTCTCTGGGGAGGGAACCTACAACTAGCCAAGGCTAACTAGCAAAAATGAACATGCACACACACACACACAGACAGACAGACACAGACAGACACAGACACACAGACACAGACAGACACACACAGACACAGACAGACACACACAGACACAGACAGACACACACAGACACAGACAGACACAGACAGACACAGACAGACACAGACAGACACAGACAGACACACACAGACACACACAGACACACACAGACACAGACAGACACAGACAGACACACACAGACACACACACACAGACAGACACACACACAGACAGACAGACACACACACACAGACAGACAGACACACAGACAGACACACAGACACACAGACAGACACACAGACAGACACACAGACACACAGACAGACACAGACACACACACAGACACACAGACACACACACAGACACACAGACAGACAGACAGACACACAGACAGACACACAGACAGACAGACAGACAGACACACAGACAGACACACAGACAGACACACACACACACACACACACACACACACCCAAGGCCGGGAGGGGGAGGCCTACACTAGGGTAAAGGTTACAACTTAAAAAATGTTTTTTTAATGGTAAACCAGAGGGAGAACAAAGGGAAAAACTAAACCACTCGCACACAAAGCGCACAGCTAAAGTTAGATCAAAAATCCCACTTCCTGCCTGGAGCTCAGAGATCATGTATTGGTGAAGCCGGGGCAAACGAGATCTGACTGTTGGAAGGAGGTTGCAGTGTAGTATGGGTAAGGGGGAGGAGCTTGGAGCTCAGATCTTTAGCTTGGAAAGCTGCTGGCTCGGATTTGTATCGGATCCGAAACCCACAGGTTGATGATCAAATGAAGTTAACTACTTCAGATGTAACAAACTACTACTAAAGATTAAAAAAAACAATTTAACTGAGCTTAAATGGCAAGATGCAAGGCTAACAAGCAACACACAGAAAATATATCCAGAAGTTGCACACTAACCTCTAACTAAAGAGAAAATCTCAACCTGAAACTTGAAAATATTCCTAAACTAGCAGGAGAGTGCGAAATCAAAGTGAAATGCATTTAGCTGCTGGAGCTTTGTACATAATGCTTTGGACCCAGGAAGAAGCAAATTACATTTGAGGAAATTTAGTCTTGCAGGGCTATTATAGGAAAGGAGGTACAGCTTTGGATCTGAAGATTCTGAGATGCCCTCCTTAGATGTGATAAACCATGGGTTGAGATGGATGGAACAGAATATTGGATTTAGCCACTGAATAAAAGACCTTCCAGGAAGTCCGGAATAGAAGGCAGTAGTTCAGAAAATGTATCTAGACCCTTGGAAAATGGTCCAAATACTGAACCTCTTCCACTTCTGCGGTTTTCCTACTGGAAGGCTTCTGAAAAGTTAGAATATGAATAACTCTAGAAGACAGCCTGGAACTTATGGACATCTTTGGGAACGAATGAAGTATTTGAGGTTTGGGTGAAGCCTGCCAGAAGGATAGCAAATCAAATACAGAAGAGTATCCAGGACCATGGGTATAATAGGAGAGGCCAAAGAAAGGAATTAAATCCGTTGAAGCCTAAGGGAACAATAACTCTATTTTGCTTTGCACTAAGCTACTTTATGCAGAAACTCTACTAATATAGGAGTTGTAGGGAAAGTGAAAAGGATACCCAGGGATCCAAATATGGACGAGACATCTCCTTCCTGAGGGATCAGGGGAAATAAACTGCTGCACCTGGTTATCGAGTTCAGTGGGGTTGCAAACAGATTGCAGCAAGGCTAGCCCCAGCAGCTGAATTTTGTTGGTCATTGACAGAGGAAGCAGTCATATGGCAGAAAAGACCTGTTCATCTGGATTGCTAAGATACTGGACTTCCACAAATGTGTTGCAATAAAGTGTAGGAAACATCAACCACTGTGAATCCCTCATGGCTTCTTAATACAGTGGATAAAAAGAAGTTATTTACCTTCCATAACGTTCCATGTTAGTTGTCCTTCATCTCGCCTTCCTTCTTGCTGGACGGGTTCGGAGCCGATCCTCGGCTCTGACTCTGCCACTTTCTATAGCTCGAGAGCTCTTTACTGGCTGGAGGCTACCCCTTATCCCAGAATGCCCAGCGTCAGCTACCCAGATCGTTTGAGATAGCTCACACTAAACATAATCATAGAAACTAATGCATTATTAAACCTGGATTTACAGTAAATTGTCATGGTTTGCTTGGGAAGCAACTAAGAACAAAAGTTAGCCAATGAAACCATTGAAAAACTCCTCTCAATTCTCCAGGAAGGGGGAAGGACGCAAGAAGGAAGGCGAGATGAAGGACAACTAAAATGGAATGTTATGGTAGGTACATAACTTCTATATGTTAAGTTGTCCAATCTCGCCTTCATTCTTGCTGGATGGGACAGCATCCCTAGCACCTCAATCCTGGGTGGCTCATTGGAACAGACTCTTCAGAACTGGGGAACCAAAGGAAGCCCTGCCCCGGGAGACCACACCTACTTTGTAATGAGAAATAAATGTATGAGGATCTGCCCAAGTAGCTGCTGCACAAATTGAAAAGCTACCAAAGTAGCTAATGACCTAGTTGAATGACCTTTGGGTCTTGCTGGAAGATCTTTTTGTTGCAAATGGTATGTATAGGCAATGGTGTCTGATAACCATTTTAATAAGGTTACTTTAGAAACTGGAAGGCCTTGTTTGTTGTTAGCAAATAAAAGGAACAGCTGATCTGATTTTCTCAGCTGTTTAGTTCTATGGAGATAGAAACGTAGTTGTCTACGCACATCCAATTGGTGTAATCTGTATTCTGCCTTGTTGGAATGATTAAGTAAAAAGACAGGAAGTTCAATGGATTGATTCAAATTGTGTTCTGAATAAATTTTAGGTAGAAAAGATGAGTTGGTTCTCGGAGAAACTCTGTCTTTGTGAAAAGCCAGGTAGGAGGGTGAACACAGGGTATGGAGTTCTAAAACACATCTGGAAGTAGTAATAGCAACTAGGAAGAGAGTTTTCCAAGAGATAAATTTCAAAGAACATGATGCTGCTGGTTCAAAGGGTGGCAGTATCAAGGAGGCCAGAACCAAACTAAGATCCCAAGGTGGAAGAGGCTCTCTCACTGGGGGTCTGAGTAGAGATGTACATCTCATGAAGGCCTTACAGAGTTTGTGAGGCATTATGCTTGAGTTAAAAACTCCAGTGTGAAAATTTGAAATGGTAGCTAGATGTACTCTGATGGTAGCAGCAGCTGAACCAGACTGAAACAGTTCTGCTAAGAAATCCAAAATTTCATGTACTGGAGCTGTAAAAGGATCTCAATTCCTGGGTTCTGCCCAGTAAGAGAATCTTTTCCATTTGCTAGCATAAACTTTCCTTGTAGTTGTCTTATGGGAGGAAACAACAATATCATGCACTGCTGGGGAAATATTGGGGAGTCTGGCTAAGATTGGAAGTGGAGTAACCAAGCTTTGAGCTTGAGAGATTGGAGGGATTGGTGTAACCCACCTGATTGATGAATCAAAAGGTCTGGCACTGGGTCCAGAACTCCAGGCTGGCTAGAAGGTGGGGTGGGGGTGGGTGGAAACAAGGCCAATGGGGGCAATGAGGATCATCTTGCAACCCAACGATTTTGTTTTCTGAATGACTTTTGGAATTAGGGGGGAAATGCATAAAGGAGTCCCTGAGGCCAATCATGGGCTAGAGTGTCCCTGGGTGTCTGACCTGGAGGAGGAACAAGGGAGAAGTAGCTGCTGCATTTGTTGAGGGGAGAGGCAAATAGATCGCTGCAAGGCTGGCCCCATTTGCGGAAAATAAGATCCACAAATTCCTGTTTCAGAGACCACTCGTGCGGCATGAGGATAGCCCTGCTGAGCCTGTCCACTATTACGTTGGATTTCCCAGGGATATGTGCTGCTGTCAGAAAACTTTGGGAGGAAATCACCCATTGCCACAGTCTGAGGGCCTCTTGGCACAAGGGGTAAGACCTGGTTCCACCCTGTTTGATGTAGTAAACCACTGACATGTTGTCCATCTGTATTGCAATAGTCCCAGCAGGGAGAAAGTCTTGAAGAGCTTGCAACTCTAGGAGTACCACTCTTATGTCCAAGATATTGATGTGCAAGTGGTACTCGTGACTCGTGCCTTGGACTGTCTTCCATAGATAATGCCCCCCTCCCCAAAACCTATCAGGATGCGTCCGTGGTCACTGTGGCAACCGGATGGGATTCCATGAGTCACTAGTGGGAAGACCACCCACCAGGAAAGGTGTCTTTTGCAAGATTCTGTAATTAACATCATGTGAGACATGGGTAATTCCTGGAAGGACCACTGTGTGTAAGAAGCCACTGAAGGATTCTCATGTGAAAGCATGCTAAGGGAACTTGAAGAATGGCTGCTGCCATGGACCCTAGAGCTTGAAGGACATATTTGACTTGAATTCTTTTGCTCATCAGGAGATACAACACCTGTTGAATAATGGAAACTCTTTCCTGAGGCAATTTTACAATCATTTTTCTTGTGTCTAGCTCTGCTCCTATGTATGTAATAGATTGACAGGGCAACAAGGCAGATTTTCCAAGTTTACTGTGATGCCTAGTTGAGCACAGGATGTGATGGTGTAATCTCATGCCTCTATAAGTTGTTGCCTGGTGGTAGCAGTGAGGAGCCAGTCGTCTAGATAAGGAAACACCTGGAATCCTAGACGTCTTAGGTGAGCCATAACTACTGCTATGCATTTGGTGAACACCTTGGGGGCTGTGTTGTGACCAAAGGGCGGAGCTCTGAACTGGTAATGACAGGCTCCTAGCCGAAGCGTAGAAATCTCCTGGACCATCTGTCCATTTTTATATGATAGCACGCATCCTGAAGATCTATGTAGCACATGGACTGCAGTGTTACCATTCAGAACTTTTCTTTTTGTACAGATTTGTTTAATCTGCTGAGATCCAGAATTGGTCTCCAGTCCCATGTCTTTTTGGGCACTAAAAATAATCTTGAATAAGTTCCGGATCTTACTTGGTCTGCGGGAACTTCCTGGATGGCTCTTTTTTCTAGCAGTCTTAAGACTTCTGCGACTGCCTGATCCCATAGATTGGGTGGGAACATCTGGGATAGATTTTTTTTTTAAACAAGAGGGGGTTGATGGAAGGGAATTTTGTAACCTCCGGATATAATGGATAGTACCCATTTGTATTTTGTAATATTTTGCCAGGCGATTGGGTACAATGAAAGCCTTCCCCAGACTGCCTCCAGAGTTGAGCAGTTGGGCATCCCTTCAGGGATGTTGATAGGGCTTGGAAGAGAATGTCTCTCTGTCACCCTAATTGTGCTCGAAAGCAATTTTGCAAGGGCCTGTGACTTCAGTAACCTACTGACCACTCTCTCCACGTCCTGATCCGATAACCTTGAGGATCGAGAGGAGTGGGAAGATGAGCAATGACTGGCTGTGCTCTGAAGGGTGATTGTGGCACCGAGAGAATTGGCTCCAATGAAGATCTAGCTCGTTTGTGGCTCCGAGACAGCTCCGAGGTAACCGTTGGAGCCAACGGAGGAGTAGTCTTGTTTGTGCTAGAGGGCACCGACACACGGTCTGTCAAGCTCACAGGTCATTTCCAAACATGGTACCGATGGCTTGACTGACTTCAAAGATTTCACTGGCTGAGATGCTTTAGCTAGAGAACCCTGTTTCAACAATCCACGGAGGATTAGCTTGTTTTTCCACTCCTACAGGACCCTTGGACTAACGGCATGACAAATAGAGCAAGAGTCCTGCAGGTGCAGATCCCCCAAGCAGTACACACAATTAGTGTGCCCATCTGTCAGAGATATCTTCTGACAGCACAAGCCCCATTTTTTAAACCCTGAGGTTTTAACTTCCTTGGACATTTTGAGAAAAAAAGAAAGGAAGTACCACAAAGACACACTACATTAATAATAAATTATATTGATAAAAACCTTAAAGGAGAGCCTCTAACTTAAACGGTTGTCCTTAAGGGGGAGGGACTCTCTAACTTAAACGAGTTCAGGGAACAACTGAAGGCCTAGCGACTAAGGGGGCGATGGCAAACAGCACAAAAACACAACAAAGGACAAGATAAGGGGTTTACAACTAAATAAATGTACAAACTACTATAAACAGAGAAAAAATACTAACTTCAAGTAAATTATTTAACTAAAGTTATACCAAGCCTGAGCCAGTATTGACGCAACCTTGCAGCTAAAGCGGCAAACGAGATCTGGGTAGCTGACGCTGGGCATTCTGGGATAAGGGGTAGCCTTGAGCCAGTAAACAGCTCTCGAACTATAAAAAATGGCCGAGTTGGAGCAGAGGATCGGCTCTGAACCCATCCAGCAAGAACGAAGGTGAGATTGGACAACTTAACATGGACAGCTTTCCACCTTGTTTGTTGATGGAGACCACAGACAATGTCACACTTATGAGGAAGCAATCCTAGAAAGCCTGCAATGTAATGAGGGCTGCCAGTGTCTCCAGGACAATGATCTGAAGGTTGGCCTCTAAGTGGGACCAAGTATATTGCACCATCCTACCTTCAAAATACACACCACCCCAGAGGGGTATCCACGGCCACTGTAACCCTTGGCAGTGGGAACCAAAAAGGCTGTTTACGAATATTAGGGGAGAACTTCGCCCCCACTGAATATCACCTGCAAATCCTGGTGAGTTTGATGGGGAGGTTCTGGATGATGCATCATTTTAAAAGCCAGTAGTACATAAAGAGAGATCCAGATTGGCTGATCTCCCATGCCCCCAACACTTTGCTCTCGGGCAGTTGCACCTCTTGCTCTGTCCCAGCTATGCTACTGCTGGAACTAAAACCACCACCAAACTATTTCCCAACAAACTTTATACAATAGGAGGAGTATAGAGATTTGGTGTAACTACTGCAACAGTGAGAAATTCAAACATCTACTGTTATGGGCAAGAGCAACTTGCACAACTGTGCTGTGTGCATCATTTCCAATGTTGCAGCAGCCTTTAAGCTATATATGGGTCGATTGTAAACGCTATCCAAACTAGGAGGAAAAGATTTGAATCCAGCAACCCCTTGCAAATGGTCCTAGCAAAGTCCTGGATCTAGAAAGGTATCCAGTTTGCAATGCCTTATAAAGGCATGTACAAAGAAATATGTAGTTGCCTGTACTGCTTCTAGAGTCCACTCCTTTCCAATATGCCTTTAAAAAGGCAAGGTCATAATAGGGTGCTTTTTGATACTGCCTGGAACTAGTTTAGTATGGTGGGTATAACAAAAAGGCAATTACCTACAACAACCAACTACAAATAGTCTTAGTCCCAGCATAAGTAATAATTAGCTGATCAGCATTTCGACAGGACATAGATCTGACAAGACAATACCTGAGCCAACTGTGCATGTAGACTCCTTTCTCCCATTTTCTAGGATAGAACCCTGGGAGACTGATGGCATAATTCAAAAACTTAAATAATCTTCAGCATGAATGAGGGTTTTGTTCTCAATACCCTACTACCCACATAGAACACAAATAGAGTTTACCCACCATGAAAGCTTGCAACTAATACACTTGACTTGTAGAGGTCACAGCACATAACAGTTTTCTGTGTAAGGAACCTTAAATCTGCTTCATGTGCAGATTCCAATGGAGGTATGGTTTACTTTTCCTAATGAAAGTCAAGATTCCAGGAAGGAGTAACTGGTAAGCATGTTTAAAGTAGTGAATTAGGCACCAGGAATGCTCCGAAAGTCCAAGCAAGGTAGTTTATTATACAGAGTACCACAAACAAATAAATGATTTATCACTGCGTATTTGTTTTATGTTGAACTTCATCAGATTAAAAACACTTCATACAAAAAGTTTTTATACACTCCCAAAAACCACTGACCAATCAAATTTCCTACCTATATTTAGAGTATTGTTGTTTACAGCTTTTTAAAGTACTTTTAAATATTGTTAATTAGGTAGGAAATTTGATTATTCAGTGGTTTTTGGGAGTGTATAAAAGAACTTGTCTTATGATGCGTTTTCTTTTATTTGTATACTCTGTATAATAAACTACTTTGCTTGGACTTTCGGAGTGTTTCTGGTGCCTAATTCACTATTTTTGATATTGGTTGGAGCTTTTGCTCTCTTTGGACACTGACTTAGGATGTTTTTTTCGTGTTTGGTAAGCATGTTGGACTCGGATGTAAACACTCCTTTAAGAAGGTGGTTTACCAAAAAGAAAAGTGGAAGTTTCCTGGGCAGACATGCTGAAATGACCATAAAATGTACCTTGACTGAGGGAGTATGAAAGGCCAGAGGCTAGTACCTCACAAATACTTGAGCACCAGTGGTGCATAATCTTCTATACTGTCCTGGTTAATGCCTAGGCACCAACCAAAAAATCTTTTCCACTTGCTAATATAAAATATTTTCGTGTGCTCCTTTAGTATTTGCTGCATACCCTCTGAAGAGGTACATAAAATGAATTTGAATAGAATCATTCAGGCAGTTTAAGATGTTTGACATTAGGGTAGAAACTATTCACCTCCCAGTCTTGAGACTGATGTGACAAAGCTGGTGGTAAGTAACTCTTGACCAACTCCACTGAAAAGGTCGAACCAATGTTGCCTGTGCTGAGAGAGAGTCATCACAACTATGTTTGGAAAAACCTTCCGAATCTTTGGAATTAACCTGAATCAGTAGAAAGGGGAGACATGCATAAAGGAACATTTCTGTAAATGAGAAGGCGAAAGCATCAGTTTTCCAGGCTTGTTTGCAAGGAGCCTGGAGCAGAATTTAGTTGACCGTTTTGAAAGGAGGCAAAAAACTCTACCCGAGGTATTCTCCACACCTGGAATAATTTCTGGAAGAACCCCTAATTCATTTTCCATTTGCAAGGGTGTATCCTGGTCCTGCTCAGCTTGTCTGCTACTACATCCACCAGAGCAAAGATAAATGATACTGGGAGGGTTAGCGTGCTGAAGATCTACCTCCCCAGAAATCACAGCCATTCAACATGGGGGTATGACCTGGTGCACACTTGCCTGTTGATATACTACATCAACGTGGTATTGTCAGTAATCACCTGAAGAGGTCCTGGGGACCACTGATGAAAGGATTTTAAGGCCTGGATCAAAGTCAACAGCTGACATTTAGGTGCTTTGGTCTGTTTGAGAAATTCCACAGACCTTGTACCTTTACTCACACAAACTGCCTCTCATCCACAAAATCTAAAATCTAATTTTGAGGTAGAGGAGAAAGGGGATACCTGCACTGGCTTGTATTTGTAGTCATCACCAGTGCAGTTCCATTTTGAAAGCTCAAGATTGGAAACTGAAATTATACAGAGGATACAAAATGCCATACCCATGTGATTTTTATAAACTACTGAATCTCGTGTAACCTGGTGAGAGGAGTCTTAAGACTCAGATGCCATGAACCCCAGGATCCTGAGATGCTCTTTGGCCGAGATAAAAATCCACATTCTACTGCATCCAATGCTGTTTGATGCAGGGTGTCTACAAGACATCATAGACAATCCTGTGTGAGAGGGTCAAGGAGGATGTCTGAACATTAGTCTGGAATCCCAGACTGGCTAGGACAGAAAATCCATATTGATGGCTCGTCACCTGGGAAAAGACTCTGCAAAGATAAGTCTATAAAGAAATATGTAAATGACATTCAATCAGCAATGAGCTAGGACGAGACACTTTGTAAATATCTCTAGAGCAGAAAGTAGCTCAAAGGGTAATGCAGCAAATTGAGAATGTGACTCCACCAGCAAATCTGAGAAATTTCCTGAATCTTTTGGTTATGGAAATATGATATGCATCTTTTAGATATAACATTACCATAAAGCTTCCCTGAGAAATGAACAAAACTCTGAAGGGTTAGTTTGAATTTTGATTCTTTCACATACATATTCAGGAAAGGAAAAAGGACATCTCTTCGGTGCCAGAAATGTTCGGAATACAAGCATTTGCACTTTTGGTTTAATAGCACTAGTTTTATGACTCTGGGTGTATTAAGTGCTGAAGAATGTTAGAGGGTGGAGAGGGACTCCCTTTGAAAGGTGTGTTTGTATCCAGTACTTAGTGTACCCCTTCTGAAATAATAGTTATGTCCTCGCCATAATGTTAGACCTGTGGTGTTTTATTCTGCCCATTCCTCTACATATGGGTCTTAAGAGAAATTACTTCAGCCACTTCAAAGCTTAGGATCTGGCGCTCAGGTTCCTCCTTTTGCACACAGTTACCTCAGTTTGCCCACTTATACCCATTTAAAAAAATGGAGAAAGAAACCTCAATGAGATAATACACTTAAGCATACAAAGTGGTGAAGAATCAAGTGTCTGCCAAGGAAGTAAAGAGAACTTAAACCCTCAGGAACTAAGGCAAGGTTAGTTTTTTTTTAAGCATCTTTCTTGAATTATCACTTGTGACATAGGCAATTTTACTATTATAAAAAAGTAAAACAGTATTTAGTTCACATGTACAAGCATACTTCACATATACTGCTATATCATATATATTGCTATATCATACAACTTAAGCAAAATTACATAAAATATTCAATTCCTGCTCTTTTTTTGAACATCGTTATTAAACCACGACTTACGATACAGCCAATCATACATTTATATAAATGAAAATAAACCAGACACAATCCTAGTTGCAATCATTTTACATCACAAACCATACTGACACTCCCAGTTGCAATATTACGGTTATCTACCCAATAAAACATTACATAGCTCATTTAAGTCCTGCCTTCTTTTAAACCTCATTCCTCCCCTGTATGTATTGTTCCCACAATTCCCATTGTTTTCCCTATGTAGTTTGCTCCTATCCTTTTCTAAAGCTCTAAATTCTAGTTTTATGTTACTATATTCACCACTTCTAGTATAGCTGGTTTACATTTTGATAGTTTAATTTTACTAACTGCTTTTTTGGCAGCCACCACAGCAAGGCCTTACCATGTCTAGATAATTCCAATTCTGTATCACAGTGCAGAAAAATCATCTCCCTTGTCACACCAGTCTGCCAATCCAGCATCTGATAGTTTATCTTGCAGGGAATTCTTGAAGTCCACCAAATCACCACACTCCCAGAAAGTTCCCAGTTGCGTCTTTCTTCCCCATCACACCTTCAAGATTGCTGTCTACCTGAGGAAAAATTCTCTGGTGTCTACTTGGGGTTCAAAATATCTATGTAAAAAAAATCTCAAGCAAAAATCCTTAAGCTTTTAAATTCTGTTGCTTATTTGGGAAACATACATATATCCTCCCATTGCTTCTTTGTAAATTGCTTGTCCAATCTCTTCCCAATCCTTTCTAACCTCCTCCGATTCTTATAGTTATCATGCAGTAATTTTATATGGCCTACTAAATTATTCCTTTAATGGCAGCTTCTGGTCTAGATTTTACTAAATACTCTACCAGTGCATCTTTCATGTAGCACCCCCCCCCCCCCATTTCTCTTTGCCTGTACTTTGCCTTCCCTATCAAGGATTAATATCAATCTCTAACCTGCAGTCCAAATAAATTCTTGGCATCTTCCCGTGCTATCATCTTCCCTATCTAGTTATTTGGTCTTGACAGTTTGATTCCTTTGACAGTTTTCTCCAATAAATTCCAGTGCCCTATTGCCTATATCTCTACTGAAGACCCCCTATCAATAGGCTCTCCTTTCCTGTGTTGGCTTAGTTCTTAGGATACTTTCTGCTACTTTATAGACAATGTTCTGTAGGATTACTGTTATTCTCCTTAAAAGCCCGAATCTAAACTCCCAGTCTCTCCTTGATTCTTGAGACCCCCCCCCCCCCCCCGCTCATCATCCCTTTCTACTTAATAGTTTTATACTTGTTCTATGGATAGAAGTCTTAACTGTGTAGCTCTGGAACACCCCTTCAAATTGGGTATACCCCATACCTCCCTGTTCTAGTGGGTAAATCAGCTTACCCACCTGACTCTTGCAGTCTTCCCATCTCAGATAAAGTCCTTTGGCTCTTTATTGCTATCCACAACTTCTTTGGTTGATAAAAATGCCTGACTTGTGCATATAAGACTAATGGGACTGAAAACATTTTAACTGATTGTATCTTACTATCCATATAACAAAGCTTTCATTTTCTCAGTTTTATCATTTTGTTTAGTCTCTTCCCATATATCCTTAGCTGCCACACCAGAATCATTTTTAATCCATACTTCATTTTGTCATGTCCCCATAAACATGGATATTGCTGAACCAATTCATATGTGGGTACATAATTTACCCATATTGCCTTTGTTTTAGCTTCATTAATTCTTTTATCCCAAAAAGATCAAACTGTCTAAAAACGTTCCACAACACTTTGTCTTTCTGGTCTTGTCAGGTATAAAATTATATCTGCAAATAGAGTCCGCTTTTCTTGACTACCATACCAATTATATCCTTGAATTTCTGAGTCCCTTATTTTCTTTATCAATGGCTCTAAATATAATGCAAATAAAAGTGGAAGAAGACACCCTGCCTGGTTCCTCTGCTCAAGCAGAAATCAGAGGTCCCCACCCACTGTAAATTTTCGCCTTCGATCCCTCATATATCCTCCCAATCAATCTTTATAATTTTTCAGGAAATGCAAATGCTTTCACTGCCCTCCTCATAAAGTCCCAGCTTACTCTGTCAAATGCTTTCTCTGCAATAAGACCCACCAACAACAATGGTATATTCTTACATTTTGCTTTCCTTTGGATCATCAATGCTCTGTTAATGTTGTTTAATGTTTGCCCACCCCTCCACAAAACAACATTGATCCATATTAATTTTGGCATTACATTTGTCATACTTTTAGCCATTACAGACATGAACACTTATCTTTACCCTCTTTAGGTATTATAGCTACCACTGTTTTCTTCCAGGATGCTGGTACTTCTCTTAAAATACTGTTAAAACAAAACCTCACAGATCTTTCAGTTTTTTTCTTTGCTAGCTTCCAAACTTCCACAGAACACCATGTATTCCTGGGGACTTTCCTGTAGATTGGTTAGACATCACAATTTTTCTCATCTCCTCTGATCCCGTTAGTAATTGAGCTTCATCCACCTCTAACCTTGGCATATTTAATTCTTCCATAAACATTTCCACTTGTATTTCTTGATTTCCATATTTCTCTACTTTATACATACTTTCACAGAATTTTCAAAATATTTGCAATACCTCTACAGGATCTCTTGTTACCTTCCTTGTTACAGGCTCCCTGAAGCTGGCGACAGGCCTTTCTACCTTTTGTTTCCTGAGTTGTGCTAAAGGTTTTTGCGTTCTAGTGTTATCAAAAAACAGTTTCTTAACATACGCAAGTTTTAGAAAGATTGGTGTTACAGGTAATCCCTAGTTTTCCGCTTAGCATTCTGCAGTTGATTCTCTTTCCTCCCCACTATTCTGCAAAACTTTACATTTGTCAGTCTCTCTAAATAATTCTTGTTACTTCTTAACCACAGCTCCCTTTCTTTTGTTTCCACCCTACTTTTAAACTCCACCTTAATTTTATCCCACTCCTTACCTATATTTTCAGGTGGAATTTTTATCCCCTTGAATAGCTCCTGAATAATCTCCACTACCCATTCCTTAAATTATTCTTTACAATAGATAGGTGGGGATGTGCCAGTGTCTCTTTTTATTTCATTACCCTGTGGTTTTATTGGCGCATGGCTTGAAATAGTTATTAGGTGCATATCAAGACCTTCAATTAAATGAACATGTTCCTATGTAATAGGAAAAGTGGGCTAGGCCAGACAGAATTTACATCTTGGGGAGTATGTAAATTCACTACCGACTCCTATTACTGAATTCATATCTTCCAAGCCAAATATTTTCTCAAATTTCTTCAAAAATCTACCCTTCTTTGTTGAACTTTCCCTTCTGGGTTCCCCAGACACATCTTCACTGCTGCAAATCAAATTCCAGTCCACACCTATAAATATTACTTGCTGAAAACTGATTTTTCCCAGAATTTTCTTAATCTCCTTTATAGCAGTTTTAGGTGGAATATAAATACATACAAATGGAATCCTCTTCCCTTGCCAGTAGCCCCTAAGCACTACAAATCTGCCATTATCTTTTTATCCTGTCACTACAGAAGCTCCTCTTGCAATTAAGTACTATTTTCCTTTGACCCAGATATTTCACTCAATAAACATCCTGAAAACCTTTATCAAATTCACATGCTCAGTTCTTTCCAACTTTGTCTCCTGTAATATAGTTTACTACTCGTTGTATTTATCTGCGAGACTACTGACATTTAAAGACGTTACAGAAAGCATCATTGTATTAAAGTTATTATTCCCACCTTTTATGTATAACACCTTTTTTGTTAAGTTTCTACTCTCAGCTTATGTTACACGCATACACTTTTTGGCCGGTTGAACTTTTTATAAAGTTGTTTGTCATATTAATTTGAGCCTTATGTTACATCTTACAAAACTGTTTTGTACTTGCGTATTATTGCAACCAGATTCAAAGCAGGAGAAGCGGTTCATTTCCAAGTCCTTCTCCTGCTGAAAAATGTTGTCAAACTTACTTGGGAACTCCTGCACCTACTCATTTATAAAAGTGAAGTACATATTTACTTTCCATGTAACACCACTGTATTTTAAAAATTATGCATGCAAGGTAGGACACTGACAGTTCGCATGTCGAACCCCGAAGCTTGATGTTAATACATGTGCTACTGTTCTACCCTCAACTGCACAGCAGCAAAAACTGCTGCTGTTGGGCACCGGTAATGTTAAATGTTATTTTTTATTGTATCATGGGGAACCACCGTTTGTTTTAGAAGAAAAACTCCTCAATTGTTTTGTGTGTTTACAAAAAGTCTGCACATATAATGTAAGTACCTGTGTTGCATTGTGTCCCATTGCCCCTCCTTAGTTATCACCAGTTACCAGCCAATACTTAAATATTTCAGTGAGACTACCATGTGTGTGTGTTAGGAGTCTGTGCCTGATTTAGGGGAATCACTAAAACGATAGGGCTGAAACCAAGGTTTTCTTTAGTAAAAGGCCCTGCTTACTCTGATTACCTTCAGTGACAGCTGAGAAAAATTGTCGGTAAATGACGCTACCCAGGAAGAGTAATTTTACTATTATCCCTCTTCCTGTCTCACAAGCATTGTGACAGAAAAGTACTTAGTTTACACACCCCTTCTTAGGTTCACAAGTGTGTACTAGGCTAATGGCCCTGGAGCCTTTACAAGCCTAGCCCATAGGATTACCCTGGCATCATGCCACCCAACCTTAGCTTCCAGTGCCTCTGTCGAGTAGAGCCACTGGAGTGATCTCCAGGGTGAATTTTCTATTTCTCATCCACTCGTCAATATTTCTCTGGAAGAGGGCCAGTGAGGTCCTTTGACATGTATGGGAAGCCTATTCCATAGCAGGGGCAGTCTGTTTTATGAACCTGTCCCTCCAGCAAGTTCTGTTGATTGTGGTAATGAGGTTGAGGTCTCTGGAGCGTGTGGTGCAGACGGATTGGGATTTCTTTAGATGAAGCATTTCTAACAGAGCTGGGTCAAACATTGCTTTGTAAGTCAAGCAGATATAGCCTCTAAGTAAGCGATATGAGACGGAGAATAGTTGGAGTTTTTTTAGTCTGTCCATACAGAACAAGTCTTTAAGGCCTAGGATCATCTTTGTGAGGTACTTTTGCGGCCTCCCCATTTGTTGCAAGCGTCTAGTGAGGTACATGCTAAATGGGGCATTGTACTCTGACTGGCCTAATGAGGGAAGATTAGAGGGAGACAATTACCTCTCTTTCCTGGATGCAAAACCCTTAGTAATGAGATGTGTCACATAGGACTTTCTGACCACAGTGGCAATGTGGTGGTCAAAAGAGAGGCTGATGTCAACCTGTGTTCCCAGATCTCTTATAACACCTTCGGTGGACTACCATCGATGTGGCAATTCATGGGAACTGGGTATTTCCCAAAGGGGATGATGACATTTTTTGGCATTGAGGTTAAGGCCATGGTTCTGACACCAGTTGTTTGTCTCAGTGAGGCCTTTCTGTATGCCAACATCACTTGGGGAGTTAATAATGGCTCTCAACTTGCAAACGCCTGTGAACTTTGTCAACCAGAATCTCTTTGTGTTGACCTGGACTTCGCAGAAGTAGATACCGAACAGGAGAGGACCCAGGACCGATCCCTGTGGGACTCCACTCGCGATTGATCAGCAGTCTGAATTGGAGTCAACTACTTTCACACTGTGGGTTCTGTGAGCCAGTTTGCAACCCACCTAGTGATATAGGGGATGATGCCTAGCTTAGTGAGTTTTTCTTTGATTCCTAAGTGGGGAATGGTAAAGGCCTTGGCCAGATCAAGGTAGGCTGTATGGTTCAAGTTCAAGTTCTCTTGCCTTCATCCACAGCTCTGGTGACTGACTCAAAGAAGTTGACCAAGTTGAGCAGGCATGATCTAACCTTCAAAAAAAACAAGCTGTGTGGGATCCAGAGATTTGAGATTCCCTAAATCCTTGTTTATTAGGTCCATGATGATGCGTTCCATAGCTTTGCATATCAGACTTGTCAAGCTAATGAGGTGATAGTTCCCAAGGTCTGTAGATGCTCCTCCTTTGTGGAAAGGGATGACTATAGCAATGCGCCATTCAGTATTGACAAAGCCTGAGTTGAGGCTGTGATTGAACAGGGCACACAGGTGAGGTGTCAGTTCAGTCTGTAGTTCATGTAGAACACAGCCAGGGATATTGTCAGGTCCCATAGAAGATGTATTTATAGGACAGTGCTGTTTTAACCTATGCAGCAGTAATACTGAGTGCCTGGCAAGCTACTGGTATTGTGATTGGTCCTTTGGGGGAGGAGAGGGGTAAAGTCGACACTCAATCTGTTGGCCAGTATATTGGCAATATCTGTTGGCTCGGTATAGGAGGTACCATTGTGCAGTAGCTCAGAGCAAATTTGGGTATTGCCGTGGAGATTCTTTACATAACTATAGAAGGCCTTGTGGTTGTCGTTACTATCTGCTACAATTGTTTTCATAGCTAGCTTTAGAGGATTTGATGAGGGATCTCAACTTTTTGTTGAGGCTGATAAAGGAGTTTTCCAGTCTTGGGACTTCACCTTATTCTGCATCAGTTTCCTCCTGCTGTAGAGTTTGTTTATGGCAGGGGACCTCCAGACTGGCTTCCTTTTTTTGGAGGAGAGTATCTTGGTTCTATTAGGTATGGCGAGATCCATGCATTTGTGTATGTGTTAATACAGTGCATTGGTGTATGATTCGGCGGTCATGCAACTATTCTCCATTTGTATGGGTGCCGTGAAGTTAGCCACCTCTGTTTTTAGGAGCCCAAAGTTAGCTTTAAAGAAGTTTTTCATGCTAGTTACCTTTGCCTAATATAAATTATTTCACAAAAACATTGCGAATAATGCCAGGGTCCAAATCTGGTTGCAATAATACGCAAGTACCAACTGTTTTATTTAAAGCCCTCAAACTCCACCCCCCCTTAAAACATACTAATGTAAAACTAACACAAAACTATGTACATCTTCAAATGTTGAATGAAGTTTTATCCCTAATAAGAACAAATGTATCAAACTGACAGCCACACTCACAAACCTAAGTTAACCTAAAAGAAAGGTTATCCATGCTGAGACGCATGGCGCAGCATGTGCTTCTATTAAGTGCTAACTAGTTCTTTCTTATCTTCATAGCTGTCCCAGCTGGGAAAACCCTTGAATGCTTTCAGGGAACATTATCTCCTAGCCAGTTTCTCTTTTCTCTTCCCTGCCAATCACTCTCCAACAGACTGAAACCAATTTCATCACATTGTCTCCATGCAGACATGAGAACCAGACAACCAATTTCTTGTTATCAGATTGTCTCCATGGAGACATGAGGTCCAGATACAGAATTGATACTAAGGCAATCATTAATTTGCTAGAAAGTCTCATCTTCTTCTTTCGGATTTTCCCGGTTAGGGGTCGCCACAGCGGATCACCTGTCCGCTCATGACTGGCAGTGGAGTTTTACAGTGTCGAGTTGCCAGCCCAGCGCCCAACCTTCCACAGAAGGCACACACACACACTCACACCTAGGGCCCATTTAGAGTGTCCAATCCACCTACTGCATGTCTTTGGGATGTGGGAGGAAACCAGAGCACCAGGAGGAAACCCACACGACCACAGGGAGGACATGCAGACTCCGCACAGAAGGCACCCCAGCCGAGGACTGAACCGGAGAACCTCTTGCTGTGAGGCGACAATGCTAAACACTGCACCACCGTGGCCACCCTATAAAGTCTCATAATACTCAATATTCTTTTACTTGCTTTCTCTTAAAGCTTGTTACTAAATCAAAGGTCCATAATCCAGTCACTCCCCCGTGCAAGAATGAGAAAAAGCACAATTTCTTGTCATGCTCTTTTAACCAATTTTTTTTACACTGCAGTCTCTGCATTTCTTAAAAACTGAACAGAGAAGGAAGAAAGGAAAAAACAGCAGCACCCATTTTCATTCCTCACTACCCTTAGAAAAACAGAAAACTTTATAGCATGCAAAGAAAATCTTACACCACACCACAAAAACAGTACTTTAAGAAAAAGTTTTTCTACTTAACTTTCTCCCCTCTCTTCCCCTCTCCAAAGCAACCATAAATGACAAAAGTAGGTCATATACTTCAGAATTCCTCAAGTTCAACAAATTCTGAAAAACTCCAATATTTCCAGCTTTCTTATTCTGTCACATTTCACAAATATAATTACTGCATTGTAATCTAACATTAAGTTACTGTTTTTATTACTGCTCATCTAAATCCTGTCTCCTCTTCATTTCCAATATACTCTCAATTCTTCTAGTCAACTCTCGTGCTCCCTTCTCTCAAACATTTTCCGTTGAAACATTGGAAAGGACTCACAGGTAGTGTCTCTATTACCAGAACAAGCAGCAGAATCTCCTGTTTCACAGCTCACATTTTGTTGGACAATATTTCCTCCTTAGCATACACTTCAAAAATGATTTTGTCTCTCCAGGGAAGAATATGTTGACAGCTGGGTACAAGAGTTTGAATCTCACATCTGCTTCTAGACATTCCCTAACCAGTGGAATGAATTTATTCCTCTTCTGCCTGGTGTAGAATGAATAATCGTTCTCCACAAACAGTCTGCTGTCTCCCACTTAGTATTTTGTCCCTCTGCCACATTTTGTCAGAATCAACTCCTTCTGCTGGTAGGATTTGCATCTTTACTATTAAAGGTCTAGCTAGGCTGCTTTCTCATTGCTAGGTTTGGAGTATACATACCATGTGTCCTTTCAACTAAACTCCTGCTGTGAAATACCAGTCCAGTTGTTTGTGTCTTCATAATACTAATGCAGTCTGTTCTTCCAGCTTCTCTGGTATAGCTGGAAATCTCAAGTTTTCCCTATGGGCTCTGTCCTCTAATTCTATTTTTTGAAACATCCCTCCCTAAACTGTCTCACTCAACCAGCCCCAGGTGCAGAATTATCATCTCGTGTGAATATCTGTTTAAAGTTTCTTCCATTTTTTCCAGCCTTTTGTTTGTGCTGATACACATCAGTGTTTCATTTCCTTTAACCAGGTCTGTGTGCAGTTGTCTTATATCTTCCTTTAGGTTGCTGGAAGTCATGTCTGAAGGTTGTACTGCTTTTTGGTGAACAGCTGCAGAACTTCCACCAGTCAGTGTTTCCTCCTCACTTTTGTAGCCAATGTTTCCAAGTGCTCTGTATTTCTTTTTTTTCTAGCATTCAGGCAGTACACTTACTAGCAAGTTACTGAAATTCACCCATAAACACAAAAGCCTAGTGGCCTTCTCCACTGAGTTTCTGTTTTCACACTGGGAGAGCTAGAAGCATTACTCAATGTGCAACCATCTTGGAAGTGAAGGCAAGATCAGTTAGATCCATTTCGGAGAACAAATTCAAAAAAGGAACAACTTGTAAGAAAAATGAAAAATGACTTGTATGAAATATTAGTAGAGGGGTGGAGAGAAGGCAGTAGAGGAATGGTCAGAATACAACACAAATCTAACATTATGGCAAGTACATAACTTTTTAGCTGGATGTTGTCAGTACTACATATGGGACAGAATCCCCAGCTAATTTACCCTTGGGATATTTCATGGAAGGATATTCCTAAGCACAACTTAACATCCTATTTATGAGATATGAAGATATGGACTGTTGACCAGGAACACAAATGTCATCAATTGGAACCCCAGAGAAAAAGGCGGTAGACAAGGCCACAGATCTTGATGAATGTGCTTTAGGGTTTGAGGGAAGTGATAACCCCTTCTATTGGTAAAGGAAGGATCACTGAGCCAGCCAGCAAGACAAGGCAGCTTTGAATACTACTTGCCCCAATTTGGATGTTAGGAAATGAATAACAAGACTTTCTGAAATGTCAAGTGCAGTGTACGTAAAAATGCAGCTGGCACTGAATATCTAACAAGCTATATTTATCCTTGGAGAAATCTGGGAAAAGGGACTGGCAAATTCATACACTGGTTGATACAGGATTCAGAAGCCATCTTTGAAAGGATGGACTGGTCCTCTAATATACTCTGCCTGTGTGAAAGATTAAATACAATGGCTTGGAAGATAATTTGTGCAATTCTGAAATTCTCTTGGCAGAAGTCATCTGAAATTCTTTTGGCATAAGTAACAGCCATCAGAAATGGTCTTCTGTTGCAGAAAGTTTCGCTTTAGCCACAAGTTCAAAGAGGGACCCATCAAAAAGCACAAAACAGTAACCTACTAACTGAACTTCTATAGTGGAGTAGCTAGCTCCACCATGAAAAAATATGCTAGGAAGTTCAAAATTTAAGTTATGAGGCTAACAAAGGACTGCCATTTTTCTCCGTGACTAATAGAAAATCTTTCCCATTTGCTCTTGCAATTTTCTGGAAGGTTTCTATGACGAAGACAGAATGTGAACAATGGAAGGGGAGAAGCTGGACTATCGAGCCATCATAGGAACTGCAGAAACCATATGAAAGTTTGAGAACCTGCATTGCTTGGGTGAGGCCAACCCAATGGGTGAGATAGTACATTTGGATCTGAGCTCAGGTCCCAAGCTAGGTGAACTAGAGGCCAGAAGGGAAACTACACCTTATGAGGTCAATGAGGAGCTATGATGACAGGCTTTCTAAAGAAACTTTGGGATCAATGGTATTGTGGGCAAAGCACAAGTAGTCCCGGGGGCCAAGGGTGCATCTGAGAATCCCTGGGCAACTTCCCCTCATGGGGACGAGAGAAAAAAACTTGTTGCATTTGATGTTCTTGGGGAAGCAAAGCTATCACAAGGATGGCCCCAATGGCTAAAAATATGCACTGCTATTAACGGATTGAGGGACCACTTGTGAGGGAATAAAATGGACCTGCTCAACCCATCTGCAAGAATGCTAGCCCTTACTGGTATATGCACTGCTACCAGAAAGCATCAAGAAGACATCACCCATTGCCAAACTCTCATGACCTCTTGACATAAGGGGTAAGAACTAGCTTCTCCATGTTTGATTATGTACTGAATGACAGCCATATTGTCTGTCTGTATTGAAATAATATCCATGGGAAGAGAGTCCTGAATGGCCTGCAATGCTAGGATTGCTTTCATCTTCAAGATACTGATGTGAAGACTTGCCTCTACATGAGACCATGTGCCTTGGACCGCCCTTCCCAAATAATGCCTGCCCAATTCCAGTAGGGAGGCACCAGCAGTCATGTTAGCATGTGGAAATGGTAGGCTAAAGGAACAGCCCTGTTGAAGGAATGATGTTATCCACCGCCAAGTGTGATCCCTGCAAGCATTTGTCAAATTGACTGGATAAGACATGGGTTGTTTTCTGATTGACCACTGGACTGTCAATGTCCATTGAAGAATCTTTAGATTCTGGCCAGAGGTACCAAGGGTATGGAACCAGCCATGCAACTTGAGAAAAATTGGTCTTACATCAGTTTTTCTTTGGCACTAAGTACCTTGATAAAATTCCAGATTTCCACTGTTCTGGTGGGACATCTTGGATGACGATTTCTTAGAAGCTTTTCCATTTCTGAAGCTGCATGATTTCCCTTTGCAAGTGGGGAACATTGTGGATTATCTTTTTAAGCAGTGGTGGAGTGTAAAATGACAGCTTTTGGTAACAATTCTCTTGAATACACTTGGTTGAGTGATGGATGTCCAGGCTGTTGGGTGCAGAAACATCCCGACTGCCCCCATGGTGACAGTCTACCAATTCTTCTGGAATACCTGAAAAGCTTCTCTGAAAAAAGGACTGCTGAAACCTTGATTCTAAAGACCATTTTTGCCCCCTGGGGCGACGTCTGTTAAAAGTTACCCCGTATGCCATGGGGAGCTCTCTCTCCCCGGAATTACTGAATGAAAATCCCTGAAACTTCTGGAACCACACTCTTCCTCAATATCTTCTGGTTCCTGGAAAAGGTCCTCTGAGAAGTTGAGAATTTAATCCCTACAACAGACAAGGATTTACTATCCTGACTGCTTCTGGAAATGGCTTCTTTCACTTCTGGGAAAAATAAGGTTAACCTGTCATAATGGGCATTGACAAAGAGGACGTCTTGAAGTGTTCTGCAAAAATCACAGCCACGTGCAGGCCTGCGTTCCGATGGGAAAACCTGTGCTGCAAAG
>NC_056739.1:1209007283-1209020060 GCF_019279795.1 Protopterus annectens | reverse complement strand
GACACAGATGTCAGCCTATGGTTGAACTTTTGATTAGGCATCCATTGGTCCCAAGTGTCACTTTAATGGGTATAGGGAGGAACTCCACTTCAAACATATGGGGAGCATGTTCCAAAGAATGGCAGTTCTCTCTTTAAACATATCTGTCTCTCCAATGTGTCCTACTTATCAGTGGAAAGGGTGAAAATGCATACAGGAACATTCCTGCACAAAGAAAAATAAAGGCATTTGGCTTGCAGGCCTTCTTGCATGGAGTCACAGAACAGAATTTTTCCAGTTAATTGTTAGAGGAGTCAAAAGGTCCACCTGAAGAAAGTCCTACAGATAGTTAATCTTGGGAGAACCCCTGCTCTGTTTTCCATTTATTAAGGTCTGCATTTGTTCTGCTAGCTTGTGTACCACACAGTCTGCTCTGATACAAAGCAGGTTGCCTCTAGAGTAAAATTGTGCTGTAAAGTTATATCCCACACTAACTTTGCTGGTCTACAAATGGGCTAACATCAGATCACCCCCTTATTTATGTAACCCATCAATGTGATTATCAGTAACTAACTGAACAGTGCCTGGTGGCAACGAAGAAATCAGGGTGGAGAGCCTTTACAAGAGCTAGTGTCACTTTTATGCTTTTTCCTGTCTTTCCTGTGCCAGAGACCTATCACTTTAACTTCCCTAGACACAGCTGAGGTCTGAGGTGTCTGCTGTGACTGACTGCTGTGAAGCACAAGGAGAAATTTGGGTGACCTGAACTCAGGGATATTTGATGCCTCCACCAAGCAATTTCTCTTTTCACAAATCCCAGAAGAGGAATTTGAAAAGACAATGGATGCTGATGGTGGGACCCAGTCTTCAGATAACATGTTATCATTGTCATATCAAGTTTTGGAAGAAGTATTATGAGAGTTGGATGCCATGAGAACCAAATCCTAAGGTATGCCCCAAGTTGGAATCTATATAAATATTGATTTATTTTGTCCTTTGGAAGAAATCCCCTTTGAAAAGAAGGGGTCACACAGGCACCCCAGAAATGCAGTCCTGTGTAATGGACTAAAAAAGGAATTTTGGAATGTTTTCTACAGGGTCTCAGCCTGTGTAGGATGTCTTGTCCCAAATGAGAGATTCATGACATTTTAAATAAGACTCTGCAAAGTGAAGCAAATCATCTACATTTGGAATAATGCTGATACCCTAACAAGTGTAAAACACTGACAGGATCTACATTTTGTGGACACTGTTGGAGTAATGCATAGCCCCAAGGGTAAAGCAGAGACATAATAATATGAACCAGATGCACAGCCATTGTCTGTCACTTAGGGTTCCCATGAATATCCATTCACATGCCCTTCACCTTCTGTTGCTGAACAGTCAATTGAAGTTCCACTGAGGAGCCGTTTTATCTACATAATGAATTCATCTCCTCAGCATGATACCTGTTAGCTCAGCTTGTCCCTTCCTGTACTGAAAGCCAGACTTACAGTTATTCGCTAGGCTTCGCAAGTTATGCACTTGTAGATAATAACATACCTGAGAGGTGTGTTATCTGTATAACTGATCTGTCTAACTTTAGAGAAACTCTTATAATCTTTGTATTTATGCAGTGCAGCTGCCATGGGCTGGTTGTACAATTGCAGGCTTGGCTGTATTTGATGTTACTGCTCAGCTGTTTCCAATCGAGACTTTGCCCTTTGCAATCCTTTCTTTTGATGCAGTCTTAGCCCATCCCTGTGGTACATATGGGTTCATGTTTGTGTATAATACTAATGAGTGTAGTCATAACATTTCCTTTGTTGATGTTGCTGTGCTCACTGGCTGTCACGATATATATTAAGAAGTTATGTCTTACCATAACGATCCATGTTAGTTGTCTTCTTCTCGCCTTCTTTCTTGCTGGATGGATTCGGAGCCGATCCTTGGCTCCAACTCGGCCTATACTATAGCTCGAGAGCTATTTTTACCGGCTCGAGGCAGCCCTATATCCCACAATACCATGCGCTAACTCCTCAGATCTCGTTTGGAAGCTAAGACATAGTATAAACAATAATCTTACAATAATAATATTATAACCCTCTTTTACTAGAAAGATTACCTGTTAGTAACACTAAGGATATCAGGAAAAGACGCAACATATTACATCTCCAAAAAGGAAGGACTCAGAATCTCGAGTCTGCCCAGGCTAGGGGGCAGGAGGGAGGGACGCAAGAAAGAAGGTGAGAAGAAGACAACATGGAACGTTATGGAAAGATATAACTTCTTAATGTTAAGTTGTCATTCTCGCCTTCATTCTTGCTGGATGGGACAGCGTCCCTAGCATCTTAGTCCTGGGTGGCTCAATGAAACAGACTCCTGAGTACAGTGGAACCAAAATCAGCTCTATTTCTGGAGGCTAAGTCAAGCTTGTAATGAGCAATAAAAGTATGTTTGGAAGCCCATGTAGCCGCTGCACAAATGGCATCTAGTGGTAACCTTGCTTGAAACGCCATTGAAGTTGATAGAGCCCTGGTTGAATGAGCCTTAGGCCTAGAGGGAAGTTGCCTGTGCCTCAACTCATAGACCAAGGTAATAATAGATGTCAGCCATCTGGAAAGAGTAACTTTCGAAACCTGAAGCCCTTTCTTGCCTGCCGCATGAGAGAAAGAGCTGGTCTGACTTTCTGAATTGTTTTGTCCTGTCTAGGTAATACCGTAATTGGCGATGAACATCTAATGAATGTAATTTTTGTTCAGCCCTGTTGGTATAGTCTTGGAAAAAGACAGGTAAATCAATAGAATGATTGAGATTTGCTTCCGATAGCACTTTTGGAAGGAAGGAAGGGTTTTGTCCTGAGAGTTACCCTGTCTTTATGAAAAACCAAATAAGGAGGATGGACAGACCAGGCCTGAAGTTCCGAGACCCTTCTGGCAGATGTTATAGCTACTAAAAACAGCGTTTTCCGAGAAAGAAGTTTGAGGGAACAAGAAGCTGCAGGTTCAAAAGGGGGCAGAATTAGTGAGGTTAGAACTAAATTCAAATCCCATTGTGGAGGTGGATCTTTTACTGCAGAACTGAGCAAAAAGATGCCCTTGAGAAAAGCTTTACAGAGTTTGTAGGACATAATATTTGCTTCTGAGAGTCCAACATGAAAATTAGCAATGGCCGCTAATTTGTACTCTGATAGTGGCCGATGATGACCCAGAATGAAAAAGCTCTGCCAGAAAGTCCAGAACCTCATGAATGGGTGCATGGAAAGGATCTAAGGACCTAGTTTGTGCCCAGTGTGAAAAACGTTTCCATTTACTAGCATAAGTCTTCCTAGTATTGGACTTATGGGAGGCCAGAATGATATCACGAACAGGAGGAGAGATGAGGGGAAGCCTGGCTATGGCTGGAAGTGGAGCAATCAAGCTGTGAGGTTGATGGAATGTAGAGACTGATGCAGCTTGCCAGTGAGGTGGGTCAATAGATTCGGAAGGGGTTCCAGATGCCAAAGCTGTTCCAGTAGGTATTTGTGCAAGAACGGGAACCAAACTTGTCGAGGCCAAAACGGGGCAATGAGGATCATTTTGGATCTCAATGAGATTGCTTTCTGAATTAATTGCGGGATCAACGGAAAAGGAGGAAAAGCATAGAGAAGACCCCGGGGCCAAACGTGAACAAGAGCGTCTCTGAGGGGTTGGCCTGGCAGAGGAAAAAGTGTGAAGAAGTCGAGGCACTTGCTGTTTTGGGGAGTTGCGAAAAGGTCGCAGCAAGGCTGGCCCCACTTCTGAAAGATTCCGTCTGCTACCGCTTGATTTAGAGACCACTTGTGAGGCATGAGGATAGTTCTGCTCAATCTGTCTGCTATGACGTTGGACTTCCCGGGGATGTGTGTTGCTATCGCCCATTGCCAAACTCTGAGTGCTTCTCGACAGAGGGGATAGAACTTTGTTCCGCCCTGCTTGTTTATGTACCACACCACAGACATATTGTCCGTTTGAATTGCTATAGTCCCCGTGGGAAGAGAGCTCTGAAGGGCTTGCAACGTCAAAAGCACCGCCCTCATCTCCAGGAGATTTATGTGCAGGTGGCATTCTGACTTTTGCCAAGTGCCCTGGACCGTCCTGTCCCGATAATGCCCCCACCACCTGATCAGGGAGGCATCCGTTGTGACAGTGGCAACTGGAGGGGGGAGTACAAAGGGTCTGCCCTGAAAAAGCTGAGGGGAAACCATCCACTAGGAGAGATGTTTCTTGCAAGATGGGGTTATCCAAATGTTGTGGGTTATTGGTAGCTGTTGAAAGGACCACTAAGAAAAAAGCATCCACTGAAGGAGCCTCATGTGGAAGCGGGCTAATGGAATTAGAAGAATCGCCGCCGCCATGAGGCCCAACACTTTCAATACTCGGTTGACCTGGACTTTGTTGGGCAGAAACAGGGGCTGAATATTCCGCCTTATGTCTGTCACTCTCTGGGGTGGTAGTGTTGCAGACATTTCTGTGGTGTTTAATACGGCACCTATAAAGTTTATATATTGACAAGGCGACAAGGAGGACTTTGCAAAATTTATAAAAATACCCAGACTGTTGCAAAGCTGAATAGTGTAATCCCTGGCCATTATGAGATCCTGCTTGGTGATAGCGGAAATGAGCCAGTCGTCTAAGTATGGAAACACCTGGAATCCTTTCTGTCTCAGGGGAGCCGTGACCACTGCCAAACATTTGGTGAACACCCAGGGGGCTGTGGTGAGACCAAAGGGCAGGGCTCTGAATTGAAAATGACTGACTCCCAGCCAGAAGCGGAGAAACCTCCTGGAGCGTCTGTGTATCTTTGTGGTAGTACGCGTCCTGGAGGTCTAACGAGCACATTCAGTTGTCTCTGCCTAAAAAGGGTAGAATGGACTGCAGTGTTACCATCCAAAATTTTGTCTTTAGCACAGATTTGTTTAACCTGCTGAGGTCCAAAATAGGTCTCCAATAGTCTTTTTTGGTACCAAAAAGAACATGGAGTAAATTCCGGATCCTAGCTGATCTGCTGGGACTGCCTGGATGACTTTTTTTTTTTTTAACAGCTTTTCTATTTCTAGCTGAGCCTGACCCCTTTGTGCGGGTGGTACGTCTGGTAGGGGTTTTGGCGGTTGTACCGGGGGGAAAGTAAAGGGAATTTTGTAACTCTCGGATATGATCTTCTGTACCCATGTGTCTTGGGAGAGGGATTGCCAGGCTTCCGGGTACAGAGATAATCTTCCCCCGACTGCCTCCGAAGGCGGACAGTCGGGCAGCTTCTCAGGGATGCTGAAAGGGTTGGTCAGGAAAAGATTCCCTAGAACCCTGGTTCTGAGGACCCCCTCTGCCCCTGGGGCAGCATCTGTTGTTATTTCCCCCTCTGCCTCTAGGGGGAAATTCACCACATGCGGCAGGTGCGACTCCCTGGGGTTTGCGGAACCACATCTTTCTCCCCTTCTGTCCCTTAGGATAAGGTCTAGAAGGCGTGAAAAAACGGACCCCCATGGCAGAGAGAGTTTTACCATCTCGCTCGCATCTGGTGAGGGTATTCTTCACCTGAGGTCCGAACAATTCCGAACTGTTAAAGGGGGTGTTAGTGAAGGACGCCTTGAAGGGATCGGCAAAGTTACAGTCGCATCCAAGCGTGACGTCTCAACGCAACGCCTGTGCCAGCGGCCCTACTCGCTCCATCGGCTGCATAAGAAATTAGCAGCATGGAGGAGTTAACAGTGGAGTTCAGGGTAGCCAGCTGAGAGTTTATTTTGTTCTTAAACCCAGCAGCAGAAGGATCCTGTACCGTTTCACCCAGCTCTTTGAGCAAGTCTCTCTGAAGGCGGGTGAAATGACATAAATAGTTCAGCGATCGCATAGAAAAGGTCGCTGAAGCAAAGGTCCGCTTGCCGTACCTGTCCATGGTCCTGGACTCTGTTAGGAGGATGAACAGATACAGAAGGATCAGCCAATTCCTTCTTAGTGGCTGCTGCTACCACCATAGCATCAACTGAAACACCTTTGGTGAGAGAGGATTTGTCATCTGGTGCAGAAATAAATTTAGAAGGCCTCCTAGGGGTAGGTTCCATTGAATCAGGAGCTGCCCACGCCTTTCTAGCCACTACCTCCATTAGTGGGTTGAAAGGGGGAGACACCCAGGAGGTGGAAGGGCGAGATCCAAAAGCGTCAAGGTAAACCGACTCGTCCTCGGAAGGTTTGAGAGTGGACCAATTTCCACTCTGTCTTAGGATTTCCAGGATGTCTGAAAAGGAGACATCCTCAGAGGGGGTTCTGGGGGAACCTTCCGACTCATCCAAGTCGGTGTCCGATGTGACAGACTCGGGGGAGTCTATGTGCTTCCTCTTGCACTTTCTTTTCCTAGGGGGTTCCCCTAAAACTTCAGGGGAGCCCTCGGAAGAGGAGGAGACACCCAAGGTGGGTACCCCACACTTTGGATCTCTGCTGACAGGTGCAAGAGAATGACCAGAGACCGTAACAGGCACTATGGAGGGAGGAGCCGCAGAACTTAACCTTGGAGTGGACATTGGGTCCAGCACACTCCTCATCACCTCGAAGGCTCCCTATCAGACGCCAAAGGTAGCACCGGCTCCGAAGAGACTGGAATTGCCCCCGGAACTGACAGAGAAGGCTCCAAGAATGATGTCAGGGCCGAACTAACCAGAGCCGAAGCTCAGAGAGGGAGAGCGGGGTCGGACAAGGGTCCGATGCCACTCGCCCCCTCAGAGCCGACAATGGAGTCTCAGCGCCCGGACCTCTCCACGGACGGAACCAATGAAGAGGTCGGAGCCGACTACACTGGAGCCGTAGGAGGAAGTATCAGCTCCGACGTAGGCAAAGTCACTGTTCTGACAAACTCCGGCTCTGAGCTCGAGAGATGAGTCGGAGGTGGAATAGATAGTTGTATCGAAGGAGCCACAGTCTGGTGAGATGGGCTCTGAAGCATTTGGGCCAGTGCCTGAGATTTTATGAGTCTACTAACCACCCTCTCGATGTCGCGGTCAGAAAGCCTGGATGACCTCGATGAATGAGTCCTATGACTCTGCTCCGATAAGAGAGGAGACCTCGGAGCCGATCTAACGGACTCTAGAGAAGGGGACCTAGAGCGCTTGCTCGCTGGGGTCGGCTCCGATGATGATTTCGGAGCAGAAACCACTTTGCTCGCCTCGGAGCAGTCTCGATAACGCCAGCCCTCGGCTCAGAAGATGGAGCCGAGGGTTTGGCGGTTTTTGATGACTTCCCTGAGCCAGACTTGGACGGGGAGTCATCAGGCTTTAAGAAGCCCCTTAGAATAAGCTTGTTACGCCTTTCCTGCAGGACTCTTGAACTAAATCTGTGACAAACGGAACAAGAGTCCTGCAGATGTAAAGGCCCCAAGCAATAGACACAAGAAGTGTGACCGTCTGTCAGAGACATTTTCTGACAGCACGAGTCACACTTCTTGAAACCCGAGACCTTAGTGTCTTTGGACACAGTCCTGACCACAGTAAACACAGTCAGTCCACACACACACTCAATTTAAAAATAAAAAAGTTAAGGGAACTGACTAAACCCACACACACAGACTGTAAGGGGTGGGGAAACTAAGGTAAAGCCCGTAGGCCCAACGATAAAAATTAACTAAAGGGAAGAAGGGTTACATGAATAAGGCAATTAGTAGGGACCTAAACAATGGTAACTACTGGGAAAAAATACCTGAAAAGTTTAGTTTAATTGAATAAATCTCTTTACTGACCTGAGCCGGTAAAAAAAGACAACCTCGCAGCGAAGCGGCAAACGAGATCTGGGGAGTTAACGCATGGTATTGTGGGATATAGGGCTGCCTCGAGCCGGTAAAAATAGCTCTCGAGCTATAGTATAGGCAGAGTCGGAGCGAACCCATCCAGCAAGAATGAAGGAGAGAATGACAACTTAACATATATATATATATATATATATATATATATATATATATATATATATACACACACACACACACACACACATACACACACACATTTACACACACACATATATGGGTTCTGTACTATTGCACGAACATGCAATAGCCCGAAAGGAAATCTCCCGGACATTCAGAAAGTATGCCGGGTAGGGGAGGGAATGTGTGGGAAAAAGTTATGTACCTACCATAACGTTCCATGTTAGTTGTCTTCTCTCGCCTTCTTTCTTGCTGGTTGGGTTCGGAGCCGATCCTCGGCTCCAACTCGGCCATCTTCTAAAGCTCGAGAGCTACAAACTGGCTCGAGGCCTCCCCATATCCCATGATGCCTGGTGCTAAATACCCAGATCCCGTTTGGTAAGACTAACAGCAGACAAAATAATGAAGGAATCCTACCCTTATCATACATAAGCCCAACTATAAAGACCACTAGGTAGAGTGGGATAGCCAGGGAAGGCTCAGCCTGAGCAGTATTATAGAGAAAACTCTTCTCGGTCTAGTAGGATAGGGGGATGGAGGGGGGGGGGGGACGCAAGAAAAAAGGCGAGAGAAGACAACTAACATGGAACGTTATGGTAGGTACATAACTTCTTTATGTTAAGTTGTCTATCTCGCCTTCATTCTTGCTGGTTGGGACAGCGTCCCTAACACCTAATATCCTGGGTCATTGGGACAGCGTCCCTAGCACCTAATATCCTGGGTCGCTCAATGGAACAGACTCTTCAGAACAGTGGAACCAAAATCAGCTCTGCTTCTGGAAATCACGTCCAATTTATAATGCGAGATGAAAGTTTGAGGGCTTGCCCATGTAGCTGCAGCACAAATAGATTCCATGGGCAACCTAGCCTGAAAAGCAACCAAAGTGGCTAATGCTCTGGTAGAGTGCCCTTTTGGTTTAACAGGCAATTGTTTATTCCTCAACTGATAGATAAAAAGTAATGATAGAAGTCAGCCACCTGGATAAAGTTACTTTTGATACTGGTATACCTTGTTTGCCCTCTGCATAAGAGAGGAAAAGCTGATCCGATTTTCTGAAGGCCTTAGTCCTGTGCAAATAAAAACGCAGTTGTCTGTAAACATCTAACCTATATTCGGCCCTGTTGGAATGGTTGGGAAAAAACACAGGAAGGTCAATGGACTTATTCAAGTTGTTCTCAGAAAAGACATTAGGAAGGAAGGATGGATTATTCCTAAGAGCAACCCTGTCTTTGTGGAACACTAGGTAGGGGGGGCATGTACAAAGAGCCTGCAGCTCGGAAACTCATCTGGCTGAAGTAATTGCTACCAGAAAAAAAAGTGTTTTCCACGATAAAAACTTCAATGAACAGGAAGCTGCCGGTTCGAAGGGGGGCAAAATTAGAGAGGCTAGAATCAAATTCAGATCCCACGGGGGCGGAGGATCTCTAACCGGGGGGCCTGAGCAGAGTGGTTCCTTTGAGGAAGGCCTTACAAAGCTTATGAGACATTATACTACTTTCAGAAAGGCAATGTGAAAATTTGAGATTGCGGTTAACTGCACTCTAATTGTAGCCGAAGCGGAGCCAGCATGAAAAAGCTCCACGAGGAATTCCAAGATGTGGTGAACAGGGGCTGAAAAAGGATCTATATTCTTAGCCTCTGCCCAGGAAGAAAAACGTTTCCACTTACTAGTGTAAGTTTTTCTAGTGGTAGACTTGTGCGATGATAAAATGATTTCACGCACTGATTGGGAGATATCTGGAAGCCTGGCTAGGGTTGGAAGTGGAGCAACCAAGCTGTGAGCTTGAGAGATTGTAGGGAGTGATGCAGCCTGCCCGACTGATGGATCAGAAGGTCTGGAATTGGATCCAGAGTCCAAGGCTGCTCGATAAGATAATGATGCAGGAACGGAAACCATATTTGTCAAGGCCAGTACGGGGCAATGAGTATCATTTTGCAACCCAATACGCTAGCTTTCTGTATCAGCTTGGGAATTAGAGGAAATGGGGGAAATGGATATAGAAGTCCCTGAGGCCAATCGTGGACTAGAGCATCTCTGGGGGAATACTTGGGATGTGGAAGGAGAGAGAAGTTGTTGCTGCACTTGCTGTTGAAGGGGGTGGGATGTGGAAGGAGAGAGAAGAAGTTGCTGCACTTGCTGTTGAAGGGGGTGGCAAAGAGGTCGCAGCAAGGTTGCCCCCATCTGCGGAAGATTTGGTCCGCCGCTACTTGATTCAGAGACCACTTGTGAGGCATCCAAATAGCTCTGCTCAGCCTGTCTGCTATGACGTTGGATTTCCCAGGGATGTGTGTTGCAGTCAGAAACCATTGGGAAAAGATCGCCCACTGCCAGAGTCTGAGTGCTTCTCGACATAGGGGGTAGGACCTGGTTCCGCCCTGTTTGTTGATGTACCATACAACTGAAATATTGTCCATTTGAATTGCAACTGTCCTGATAGGAAGAGAGTCCTGAAGAGCTTGCAATGCTAAAAGCACGGCTCTCATCTCCAAGACGTTTATGTGCAGATGGTACTCCAGAGGTTGCCAAGTGCCTTGGACTGTTCTGCCCTGATAATGCCCCCCCCCCACCCGATCAGGGAGGCATCCGTGGTTACTGTAGCAACTGGAGGGGGAAGAACAAATAGTCTGCCCAGGGGTACTGATGGGGAAACCATCCACCACGCAAGGTGCTTTTTGCATGCTTCTGTAATGATGATAATGTGAGACATGGGAAGCTGCTGAAAGGACCATTGGGTGAAAAGGAGCCATTGGAGAATCCTCATGTGGAAACAGGCCAGAGGGACTAGTATGATTGCCGCTGCCATGAGACCCAGGGTTTGAAGTACGAACCTGGCTTGAATTCTCTTGCAACCTAACAAGACCTGGACATGCTGCCGAATGAATAACACCCTGTCTGGTGGAAGGCTGGCTGACCTGTCTTTTGTATTTAAGTTTGCGCCTATAAAGGTGATACCTAGTCTGAAACACGTCTGTATGGTATAGTCTCTGGCTTGCAAGATGATGGCTGGTGGTAGCAGTGAGGAGTCAGTTGTCTAGATACGGAAACACCTGGAATCCTTGCCATCTCAGATGAGCAGTAACTACTGCCATACATTTGGTGAACACCCTGGGGGGCTGTGGTGAGACCAAAGGACAGAGCTCTGAATTGATAATGGCTGTCTCCCAGCCAGAAGCACAGGAATCTTCTGGAGCACCTGTCCATTTTGATGTGGTAGTATGCATCCTGAAGATCTATGGAGCACATTCAATTGTCCTGACCCCGGAAGGGTAAAGTGGACTGTAGCGTGACCATCAGAAATTTGGTTATTTGTACAGACCTAGTCTGCTGAGATCCAAAATGGGTCTCCAGTCCACTGTCTTTTTTGGTACCAAAAAGAACCTTGAGCAAATTCCGGACCCTTGCTTGTCTGCTGGGACTTGCTGGATGGCCCTTTTTCTTAGCAGTTTTGCAACTTCCTGAACTGCTTGATCCTCCTGGGATTTCCGGAACTACATCTTTCCACTCTTCTGACCCTTGGGACATGGTCTGGAAGAAGTGGAAAAACAGACCCCAACAGCAGAGAGTCTTGCCTTCCTGTTCACACCTGGTAAGGGTGTCCTTCACCTGAGATCCAAAGAGAGAGGAACCATCAAAGGGGGTGTTGGTGAAAGATGCTCTGAAAGGTTCCGCAAAGTTACAAAGCCGCATCCAAGCGTGTCTCCTCAGAGCGACGCCTGTGCCTGCGGCTCTACTCGCCCCATCGGCTGCATAAGAAATGAGCCTCATGGAGTAGTTAACCACTGAATTAAGAGTCGCCAGCTGGGAGGCAACCCTGGCCTGGGCCCCCTCAGCTGATGGATCTTGAAGGGTATCTCCAAGCTCTTTAAGGAGATCCCTCTGTAGACGGGTAAAGTGACACAAGCAATTCAGAGACTTCATGGAAAAAAATTGCTGAAGAAAACATCCGCTTCCCATATCTGTCCATCATCCTAGACTCCCTGTTAGGGGGATGAACAGATGAAGTTTCAGCCAACTGCTTCTTCGTGGCCGCCGCTACTACCATGGCATCAACGGGGACACCTTTTGTCAAAAATTGCTTGTCCTGTGGTGCAGTAATTAATTTTGCTGGTCTTCTTGGGGTCGGTTCCACTGTGTCTGGAGTTGACCACGCCTTCTGAGCCACCACAGACAGAGGATCGAAAGGTGGAGACACCCAGGAGGTGGAAGGTCTGGATCCAAACGTGTCCAGGAATACAGACTCATCCTCGGAAGGGCTTAGGGCAGTCCAGTTCCCCCTCTGTCTAAGCATCTCAAGGATGTCTGAGAAGGAGACCTCTTCAGAGGGGGACCTAGGGGACCCTTCCGAATCCTCTAAGTTGGTATTTGATGTGACAGACTCAGGGGAGTCAACGTGCTTCCTCTTGCATTTCCTCTTACGAGGTGGCTCCTCTGAATGATCAGGGGAGGCCTCAGAAGAGGAAGATACACCCAAAGGGGTGTCTTGGGGCGCTGGATCCCCATGCTTGGGGTCTGGAAGAGAGGCAGAGGCTGACGCAGGCACCATAGGGAGAGGAGCCGAGGGGGTCAATTGTGGCACTGGCTCAGAGGCCAGAACACTCATCACCTCGAAGGCATTCCAATCGGAACAGAGAGAGGGATCCGGTTCAGAAGAAATCAGAATCCCTCTCCGCATCGAGGGGGAAGGCTCTGAGGCCAATGTGGGAGCCAAACTCACCTGAGCCGAGGCTCCGAGGGGGAGAGCGGGGTTGTACAAGGGTCCGATGCCACTTGCCTCCCCGAAGCAGACAAGGGAGTCCCGGTGCCCAGATCCCTCCAAGGACGGAACCATGGAAGTGATCGGAGCAGACGACTGAACCGAAGGAGCAGGTATCGAAGCAGACAGTTCCACGACTCGA
>NC_056739.1:1208882283-1209002283 GCF_019279795.1 Protopterus annectens | reverse complement strand
GTGAGCAGTTACCACTGCCATGCATTTGGTAAACACCCTGGGGGCTGTGGTGAGGCCAAAGGGCAGGGCTCGAAACTAAAAGTGACTGGCTCCCAGCCAGAAGCGTAGGCATCCTTGAGGTCGATGGAGCACATCCACACTTTTCCCAACAATGGGAGAATAGATTGCAACGTGACCATTCAGAACTTGGACTTTTGCACATGGGTGTTCAATCGGCTGAGATCCAAAATGGGTCTCCGGTCCCCTGTCCTTTTCGACACCAAAAAGAATCTGGAGTAAGTCTTTAATCCGATCTGTTCTGAGGGGACATGTTGGATGGCTCCTTTTTCTAGCAGCTTTGAAACCTCTGAAGCTGCGGAATCCCTTTGGGTGGAACATCCAGGATTTTCTTTATTGGAGGGGGAGTTGACGAGAAGGGAATTATATGTCCTCCGGAAATTATTCGTAGAACCCATTGGTCCTGGGCGATACCTTGCCAGGCCTCCGGGTATAGTGAGATGCGACCCCCGACTGGCTCCAGAAATGCCCAGTTGGGCCTCCTATCAAGAGCAGCGGTAGGGAGAACCATGAAAGGAATCGCGGTCTCCCGAGTTACGAGGGCCTCCTCTGCCCCTAGGGCGGCATCTACCTGAATAACCACCCCTTCCCCTACCTCTGGAGAGGGACACCTTGCGCATCGGGAAATAAACCTCTGATTTCTTGAACCACATCTTCCCACCCCTCTGGGCATTGGGTTAAGGCCTAGAGGGAAGGGAAAAACAGACTCCTACGGCAGACAGAGTTTTTCCCTCTTGCTCGCACCTAGTGAGAGTGTCTTTCACCTTGCTTCCGAACAAAGAGGAACCATCAAACGGGGCGTCGGTAAATGTAGACTTGAAGGCCTCCACGAAATGACTAAGGTGCATCCAGGCATGTCTCATAAGACAGACTCCTGAACTTTCTGCCCTACTTGCTCCCTCAGCTGCGTGAGAGATCAGCCTCATGGAGGAATTCGCAATAGAATTGAAAGTAGACATCTGAGCATTGACTTTGAGCCACAGCCTCAGGAACGTTACCCAATATAGTATCTCCAAGCACCTTTAGGAGATCTCTCTGGAGCTGTGTAAAGTGTGATAAGTAATTCAGTGACTGCAAAGTAAAGGCTTTTGAAGAAAACATCCGCTTCCCGTACCGGTCCATAGTCCTAGACTCCTTATTAGGGGGATAGACGGTGGAAGAAGTCTCAGCCAATTCCTTCTTGGTGGCTGCTGCCACCACCATGGCATCCACAGGGACTCCCTTGGATAGAAATTCCTTATCAGAAGGGGCAGACAAATTTATTGGGTCTCCTGGGGACTGGTTCCACAGAGTCAGGGGTTTCCCACACCCTTCGACAAACCAGATCCAGAAGCTCAAAGGGTGGAGGCACCCAGGAGGCGGAGGGCTGAGCACCAAAGGCCTTCAGGAACACAGACTCCTCTTCGGAGGGGGGCTTTGGATGGCCAGTCACTTCTTTGCTTCAAGATCTCTAGGATGTCAGAGAAAGAAACATCCTCAGAGGATGACTTAGGGGACCCCCTCTGATTCGAGGTCGGTGTCTGACATGAGACTCATCTTGAGAATCTATGTGCTTAATCTTGCACGTTCGCTTTCTGGGTGGCTCCTCAGGCACCCTCAGAAATATGGGGACCACTTGTGGGGGTACCCAGAGGCCTTGGGGCTCTGCTTTCAAGAGATAGAGGGTGATCAGAGACCTGCACCGGTGCTGTAGGGGACAGAGTGAACGAACTGTATGATGCTTCTGACGACCTGGCCAGTGTGCTCCGCATGGCCCCGAAAGCTGATCCTTCCGGACCAAAGATCGACCAGCCATGGAAGACCTTGGATCAGAAGGGACCAGGTCCAAAGCAGAGACAGGAGTCAGGCTTCCCCACGCCGAAGCACCGAGAGGGAGACTAGGAGCTGAGAGGTGTCCTGAAGCCACCCCCCTCTGGTCCAACCGAGGAATCCTGAGTTCTGAAACCCGTGGACAGCGCAGACTGGGTCGGAGCCGACGTCAGAACTGATAAGCCAGGAGCGGCTGTCGGAACCGACCTAGGGACATCAAACTGAGCCGAGCACTCCGGCTCCGAAAGCTGAGGTGAGCGCGGAGGAGGAAGTATCGATGTAGTTAGAGGGACCAGCTCCGGAGCAGACTGGGTCAGAGCCGAAAACAATTTAGCCAGTACCGGTGACTGAATAAGTTTCTGCACCACTCTATTGATGTCCACATCCGATAATGTCCTGGAGGATTTGGAAGATAGGGAAGGAGATCAAGACCTCCTCTCTGAAGGAGACCTGCGAAGAGGATACGGGCCTAATGCTAGGCGACCGGCTCCTAACAGGCTCAGAGAAAATAGGAGCCGAAGCAGGTTCCATGGAAACTGACACCTCCTGCGGCCCTGAGGACAATGGAGCAGAGGATGTCATCGAAGATTTAGCGGCTTTTTCTGGCGGCTCCAAGGATACTGATGGAGCCAGGAATCGTTTTGTAGGCTTAGAAGATTTAGCTTTTGATGGAGAAGACTTAAAGCTGGAAGCACTCTCCAAACCCTCCTCGAAGGAGGGTTTCAGAAGTCCCTTCAAAATCAATTTGTTCTTCCTTTCCTGAAGAACATGAGAGCTAAAAGCATGACAAAAACTACATGATTCCTGGAGGTGAATTGCTCCCAGACAGTACACACAGTGTCCATCAGTGATAGACATCTTATAACTGCACTGCGTGCACTTCTTAAAGCCCGAGGGCTTATGCTCCTTAGTATCTTTAGACACAGTCACTACAAACAGAGTCACTAACCCAAAAACCAGACAAATGGTCAATCAGCCATAAGCGCGGGAACAGAACAGACAGTACACCAAAGACCTCTAACTTAAATGGTCCTAGAACACAAGGACAGGAGGGAGGACTAATTCCTCCAATTTAAACGGTCTTAGCCAAAGGGAAGTTAAGTTAGCACACAAGGTAAGCGAGGGGACAGACTAGGTCCCCTAACTGAAATGGGCCTAGCCCATTGGAAACAGCTAGTGGGATACCACAAGAACACACTAAAACAAGAAAACAACTTTTCCACAAACACAGTTCAAAGATACACACACAAATAGCTATGAAAATAGCTTTTTTTGCAAAAACTTCTCTGCTATAAAGAAGGAAAAAAAGAGTACTTGGCCACAGCCAAGAGCGAGACCACGTCCAAGCTACACGAGCGGCAAACGAGATCTGGGGATAGAGAGCAGTGCAGCATGGGATACCATCTTAGCCAAGTCAACTGAAAGACTTCAAGCTAAAGTATGGCAGAATCAGAGCAGACATTCGGCTCCGAACCCCCAGGTAAGAATGTAAGCGAGATTGGACTACATAACATCAGATTTTGTAAAACCACCAAATTGTAATCACTCAGGACTGGAAGGAATTTTGTTATACATTATTATTGTGTTAGAGTAATAGCAGCTACAGAAATGGAATGATATACTCGAGTGAAAATCCAAAGAAAATGTACTACTTACTATTTTGTGTTTCTAGAACATATGCATTAGTTAATAGCAGCTAGTATTTAAGGTGTGTATGTGTGTGTGTGTGTGTGTGTGTGTGTGTGTGTGTGTAAAATGTTACACACACACACACACATTTTACGTGTGGCTGTTTTAAGTTTAAACTTATTGCTGCTTGTACAGTTAGACTAAGAGATGAAACTCATAAAAAACATTTCTATAGCAGTGTAAAACCAAAAAGAATACTCATTGAGGATGACAGATTTTTTTTCCATATGTTTATTTTTTATTAATGGTATATATACAGCCACAAAATGATACATTGATGAGTGAAAAACCAACATGTACACATGCTTTACTTATTAGCAAGTATTGTTTCTTTAAAAAAGTTCATATGGAGCAATAGAAATAATACATCGTAGGCACTTTTGTATCAATTTAGAGACACACACACATTTTTTTGTGCAACTTACTTAGGCTTAGACTCGTTGGTCCTTGACTTCAGGAAGACAGGAGTGATAAGTTATAAAAAAAAAAAAAAAAAAAAATTTATGAGACCAGATTTACTACAGGGGAGTGCTGCACATTTCAGTATTGAGATAATTGTTTTGCACTTCCTCTCCCTATGCCCAATATTGCTGTCCAGTTAATGGCTCACTACATTAATGGCTGGTGTTGCCATGGTATGCACGAGAAAAAATTCTCAAGACAAAATCCTCAAATGTCACCTACTGGGTTTAGTGAATAAGAGGTAAATATAGTTTGTCAGTCCGAACAACGTTTGCAGAAAGTCAATAAGAAATGCTATTTTTAAATTGTTTTAACTAAGTGATGTGTCATCATTGTGGAATGCTAGAGGACATTGAGGGTTTGCCCTGAAATAGATACTGGTCACCTCAAACCTAGTTATGAAAAATGACAAAGCTTGAGCAAGATAAATTGTGGGTAATATGATTTGTAACCAGGGAACTGCACCACTTCCATCTGCATCACCTCATAAGCAGGAAGGGAATTGTGGGATCTTTCCCACTAGAAAAATTGCTAATTGGTATTAGTGACTGGCAATTTAGGATGTTCTATAACTTTCTTGGAATTACAGAGAAAAGCAGCTCCACTTACGGCTGCATAGATTGCCCCGGACGTGACACAGAACACTGGTTGTACTCGAGTCATTGGGTCCTTCTACTTGGGTAGCACTAATTCTAACAATGATTCTAGGACTTTGGACCACCACAGTTCTGCCCAAGGTAGCTTTCTTGGGATCTTGTCATCTGCATTCCCAGAGAGTAGGAATGAGGATTAGGAGTCTTTCCTCATCTCTAGCTTCTTGGCAACTGTCTCACTGCAAACATCAGGTCAGTTGGACTGCATCCTGACCTGAATATGAACTGCTCATAGCCCTTACTACATTATACTACCCTGCGTATCTATTTATGAGTCACCCTCTCCATAACTTTCATGTAAGGTGACAGCAGTATGATGCCTCTGCATGGATCACAGATGTGGATGTCCCATTTGTTCTTGTTAACTGGCACAAGTATGATTCTTCGACACTCACCTGTGGTACGCCTTTCTCTCCACGCTGCTACAAGTAACTTCAGGAGCCAATTCTGCCCTACCGCAGCCAGCATCTGTAAACTATCCACTGGGACCTCTACTGAACCTGCCGCTTTCCCTGACTTTATTTCCCTTAATGAAAGTCTTTCTTCTTCCAGGATGGTATCCTCTTTGCCTCTACAGTAGCTTGTTTCTAGGGAAGTACAGCATCTGTGGGGTTAATGTGATTGTTAAGCTACTGTAAGTACTCCCTCAGTCTGCCTTTGGATGTCCTGTGGAATGGCGAGCTTGTTGTTTTTGCCAGCCCTTATGAAATATCTGTCCATTTTCTTTATCTGGATGTATTGGCCTTGCAATGTGATGTAGTGTCTTTTTGACAACTACAGAGTCTCTTTGCAGTAGCTGGTAGAGTGCTTTCAATGCACCTTTCTGTGCTAATGCAACTCCTTCCTTACCTTGTTAGTCAACCTCCATTCCTTCCTAGGCTAGGTGGTCAGTCCAATCTCCCACTCTTTCTACACACTTTTTTTTGGGAGATCCTGGACTGCTGCATTACACCACACGTTTTCCTAATGTACCTTATAGACAAACATGGACAGGCGACAACTCTGTTTGGTAGTCCTGACACATGCTGTTTTAAGGTGCTGCCTTTCTTCCTGTAGACTTATTTCCACCACATCTTGGGGAGGTGGAGACATGACTGAATACTTGAACTGTCATAATTTATCTCCAGTCAACTTCCTGGTCTTAGCCCTGGTCTCTGTTGACCTTAGCGCCCTCTTTACCCACAGCTTGCAGCTGATGGTGGAAACCAGTATTTTATGCTGTGGGCTACCTGTTTCGCTGAGGAAGACTATGCAATCTATGTTCATTACCCAGTACCCTTTCCTCACTAGGGGAACTTTACCTGAGTTGGATATAGGCCACTCGTGTACGTGAATTTGTGACGGTCTCTTAATGAAGCATGTGCAAGCTACTATCAAGCCATTTGTAAGATAGAAGTCTAGAACGGCCTCTCCATTATTCCTGTTGCCCCACCAATGTGGAACCAGGCAGTCCTGATTTCCTTTTTCTATCTGTCACAATATGTGCATTCAAGTCACCCATTATCTAAACCGATTCATGATGTCTGGATTTATCTAGTAAGTCCTGCAAACTTATGTCTGGCTGCACTCTTTGGCTCACTGTCACAACTCGGCAGTGGGATATATGATGAGATTATGAGTACTGCACTATTATTACACTGGAGTCTGATTGGCATGAGTCTGTCACTTAGTCAAACAGTCACTGCCTTCTGAACCCTCTTACCACAATTCAGAGCATTTCTAGCCGGTTCGCCTACAGAGTAGTAGACTGTGGATCCCAAGACTTAAGTGCCTTGGCTGCAATGCACATTTATCTTGTCCCCTGGAAACAGTGGATGTCCATCCTTCATTGCATCATGTTTATCATTTCTAAACTGCGTCCTGTCAGTGAACTTACAATGAGTAGCAATTGACAGGTCATTTTTCACAGGTTTGTTGGCTATGCAGTCAGCTGTAGCTCAACACAGCTGCCAAAGATAACCCAGAATGGGTAACTACAGACCGGCTATCCATTAGCTTATTGACGTATGGCTGCTGAGTTTTATGAGAGGCACCCAGCCAATATGGTGCACATACATGCTTTATGAAGTGCATTCAAACCTTACTTGAATCTTTGTTTTTGGTAGTGGATTAAAGTTGATAGGAGAAAGCAATAAAATTGCTATTTAACACCTATCTTTGTTTGCACCAAAAAAAGAAGCATGGTGATATCTTAAAAGGAAGAAATATCTTGCAAATATAAAGTGAGGGTAGAAGACATTCTAAATGTAAAGTGAGAACTATGCACATGACCAAGGGTCATATCTTTTCTCCCCAACTGTTCTTGCCCAGCTGTCATCAGTGATTAGAGACACTGATGCCAGGTTGTTATACATGATTCGATGGACCTATAGTGATAGCGCTGACGAAAGGGGTTTCCAGTAGTGCTTCATATGATTTTAGTAATGCATTACAGGTGGTCAGTATGCACAAATACACAGCAGTGGCTTCACTTCATCCAACACATTCCAGATAAGGGGTGCATACCTATGCATTCATTGACGGGAAGCAGAATTTCTCAGAAAGTATGCATACCTGACATTTGCACATTGTACTACAAACTGTAACCGGAAGCCACGGTGACACTGATCTATGGTCTGATGCAGAGAGAAGGGGAGTTCTGATGACTGCACTTTAGTATACTGCCCAGTTTTGCAAAAGTGCCACAGTATGTTGTGAACGATATTCAGTGTCACCCATAATGCCTGCCATCCATTCTTGACGTGCCTTGCTTTGTAATTTTCATAAACAGTCTGGTATTCCTGTAAGGAAACCAGTAATGTAACGTCAGATGGTATAATAGTAATTTCAGAAATATGGCTGTTCATTTGATTGTAGCTACTTTCTGGTGAGCTGTGTATGCTTAAATGTAACTGCTTAGTGATAGAAAAACTAGGTAATTGATGTGTATTTGTTCTTTGATTTAAAAACCTGTTTCCTAAATGATTGTGCTCATACCTCATCTGATGCTGTTGATTCCCATGAATATGCTAAGCCAGTGTCCATCACTTAGGGTCCCCATACATATGCATCATACCCTTCATGTTCTGTAGTTGAACAGTTAATCGAAGTTAATCACTGAGGAGTCATGATGTCTGCATAATTAATTAATCTCAGTATGATACCTGTTCGCTCAGCTTGTCCCTTCCTGTTCTGAAAGCCAGACTCAGTTATTCATCAGGCTTCACAAGTTGTGCACTTGTAGATGGGGAAGATGGCTGAAAGGTGTGTTCATAGGTAGGTACTAGGCTATCGGCCCAAGGGCCTATGTAAGCCTAGCCAACAAGGTTCCCTGGCTTACACCACCCAAGAAAGTTATTTTCCTGTGCCACTATCGAGCAGAGACACAGAAGTGATCCCCGGGGTGTATTTACCATTTCCCATCCACTCAAGATTTTTCTTGAAGAGTGCTAATGTAGAACTTTGCTTGACATAGATCGGTAGCCTGTTCCAGAGTATGGGAAGTCTCTGGGACAGGAATCTATCCCTCCAGCATGTCCTGTTTATTGTGTTGACAAGGTTTAGGTCCCTAGAGCGTGTAGCTCGGAGGGATTGGGATTTCTTTAGGTGTAGCATGTCCAACAGCTCTGGGTTTGACATAGCTTTATATGTCAGGCAGAGATCATCTCGGAATAGGCGATATGCTACAGAGTAAAGCTGGAGTTTTTTGAGGCGGTCAGTGTAGGGCATTTGTTTGAGGCCGGTAATCCTCTCTGAGAGGTACTTCTGTGGCCTTTCCAGCTGCTGCAGCTGTATTGAGGTACATTCCAAAAGGGGCATTGTACTCTACAATGGGTCTAATGAGTGTCGAGTAGAGGGGAACAATGACCTCTTTTCCTGGATGAGAACCCTTTTATGATGAGGTGTGCCACGTAGAAGGACTTCCTAACTACTGTGGCGATGTGACTATCAAAGGAGAGACTACTATCCACCTGGGTCCCAAGGTCTTGTTAAGTAGATTGCTGCCTATGTGGTAGTTCATAGGTACAGAGTTTTTACCAAAGGGCATGACACTTCAATTTTTGGCATTGAGCTTGAGGCCATGGCTCGAACACCAGGCATATGTCTCAGTGAGGCCCTTCTGTAGGATGTTCACATCATTTGGAAACTTGACTATGGCTCCTAGTTTGCAGTCATCTGCGAAATTAGTTAGCCAAAGGCCTTCTGTGATAGCCTGTACTTCAGAGAAGTAGATACCACTAAACAGGATGTACTCCACTTGTCACTGCTTTGAGGTCAGATTTGGAGTCTGCAACATTTACAGTGTGGGTTCTGTCAGTGAGCCAGTTGGCAACCCATCCTGTGACGTAAGGACTTATACCTAGTTTAGTGAGTTTAGCTATAATTCCAGAATGGGGGATGGTGTCAAAAGCCTTGGCGAGGTCGAGATAGGCTGTGTGAACCACCTTACCCTCATCTACGGCTTTGGTGACTGCCTCAAAGAAGTTGATTGGGTTCAGGAGTCATGATCTGCCTTTCACAAACCCGAACTGGGTAGGATCCAGAGTTTGGAGATTACCAATGTCGTTGTTTGAGTTCCATGATAAGTTCCATGGCCTTGCAGACCAGGCTCGTCAGGCTAATAGGTCGATAGTTCCTGGGATCAGTGGTGGCTCACCTTTTGTGGAGTGGGATAACTGTTGCTGTGCGTCATTCAGTGGGCACAAAGCCTGATGCGAGGCTATTATTAAACATGGTGCTTAAGTGGGGAGCCAGTTCGTTCTGAAGTTCATGTAAAACGCAGCCTAGGATGTTGTCCGGTCCCACAGATATTGTGTTTTTGGCTTTAGACAGTGCAGCTTTTACCTGTGTAGTTGTAATTACAGGGACTCTGTATTCTTCTTGTATAGATATGGGCCCTTTAGGGGGTGCGGGGGTGGTGGTAAAGTTAGCACTGAACCTATCTGCCAGGATGTTGGCAATATCAGTTGGTTCTGTAATTTTCGTGCCTTTGTGCTGTAACTCAGAAGATCTGGGTATTGCCATTGAAATTCTTGACATAGCTACAAAATGTTTTGTGGTTGTCCTTAGAATTAGTGGCGATTTTGTTTTCGGAGCTAGCTTTGGACGATCTTATAAGGGATCTCAGCGTCTTACTGAGGCTGACCAGGGAGCTCCTCCACTCATGGGATTTTACTCTCTTTTGCAACAGTTTCTTCCTTCTGTTGTACAGTTTATGGCAGGGGACCACCAGATTGGCTTCCTTTTTTTGGAGGATAGCATTTTGGTTTTGTTTGGGATAGCACGATCCATGCACTCGTGTAAGTGCTTATAGAGTGCATCTGTGTAGGATTCAGCAGTTGTAAATGTATTGTCCATCTGCATGGGTGTCATGAAGTTCACCACTTCTGTCTTAAGAAGCATGAAGTTGGCTTTGGAGAAATATTTTACCGTGGTTTCCTTAATGGGGGATGGGGGCGGGATGTGGACATCAAGGGTGATTAGCTTATGGTCAGATCGGACCAATGAGGAGTTGACTTCAGGTGTGGAACACCAGTCACTCATGTTGGTAATGACTAGGTCTAGGATACTGTTGCCCCTGGTGGGGGCGTGGATAAGTTGATCCAGTGCATTGGAGTTTATGAATTCCAGAAAGTGTTGAGCTAAGGGGTTGGTACACGAGTAGTTTTCCCAGTTAATGGTGGGGTAGTTAAAGTCGCCCATTATTAGGGTGTTTGGTTGAACCCTAATATTTTCCAGTACATCAAGAAAAGAGGAGTGTGAATCCTGGGGCATGGTGGGGGATCTGTAGCAAGCTACAATTTGGATTCCAGTTTTGCCCAGAGAGTTAGTTGCACTTGGATAACCTCGGATGCATTATGCCGAGCAACTAGCCTGGAGGTGTGGATATCCTTAGTGAATATGGACACACCTCCGCCTTTGGTGTTTCGGTCCAGGTTACATGGCCGAAAAGTGTGGTATGAGTTATAGCCTGGTAGTGCAGGGGTGCTCTCTGGAGCCTTGAACCAGGTCTCAGTCACTGCACAGATATCGATGTTCATTTTAAGGAGTGCCTTGAGTGAGTGCATTTTGAGATTTAGACATCTAGCATTGAGCAGCATTACCCTCAGTTTTTGCTTGTCTGTTCCTGTTACTGTGGTGAATTTGTTATTTGACCTTGCCTAAAAAAGGCACTACAGGGGCAGCAAGAGCCTTATCCAGTATCCGGAATCCCAGGGGCAACAGGTGCAGGCCATCTGTGGCAAAGCATCATGGTCTGTCGACCATGCCATCCCAAGCAGACAGATACTGGATCCCCTTAGAATGACACCAGAAACGTTGCCAATTGTTGAAGTCAATCATTTTGTCCTTGTACTGCGGTATCATTCGGGGTGATGGCAGAATGCTACTCAGGGCTAGGGTCATACCTACCTGGGCTACAAGATCGGAGAGCTCTTCCATGTCTTTTTTCATGTAGTCCAGGGAGGTACATCTCAGGTCATTCACACCAACATGGTGACCTGAGTGTGCGAGTTATGTGGCAGATCCTGGCACCAGACAGGCAGCTGACAGTAACCTTATCCTGCCTGGTGAGTGGGACATCCGTGTGCCTGACTAGTCACCTATGACTAGTGTGTTGGGTACGTTGTTTTGCCTTATTGGCTGTGGTTGAGTGCACACAGTCTGTGGGCTATGTGTCATTTGGGTTGTGTTGGGGGATGAGGTTGCTTGTGTTTCTGCTTTGGAGGTCTCTGTTGCTTAGACATATTATTGAGAACCTCCGCAAATGTTTTTGTGTTACTATGTGTGGATTTTTGGTGGTGTAGATTTAGTGAGACTATGTGATGAGTGTGGTGTGGTGCAAATGTTTACCTTCTCCTCATGATTGTCAAGTTCAGTCTTGGCTGGAGAGAGCTTTACCTCCAGTTTGGCTAGATAGCTGCATCTCTCACAGGTTGTAGTGTTGGGTGGTAGGAGGAGAGGGTTGTCTGTGTACATGAGGCAATTTCTACATTGCCTCAAGATGCCCAAACCTCATCAGATAGACAGGAAAGAACACTGGGAGCTGACCCTTGGACATGCCTGAATAAAAAACTATTTTCCTCTAGATAAGTGAGGAAAGTGAGTACAAGAGCTGTTATTATCTAAGCAACTGAGAAAAGTAAGTACAAAAACGGTTTTCCTCTAGGTAATGAGGAAGACTGAGTACTATAGTAATTAGTAGCTTATTTAGTGCTTACAAGTGCTGAGCATGAATAAGCAAAATTAAGTGCTAAAACTAAGAATCTGTATCTGCACTAGACGAGTTACAGGACAGAAACAAGTGCAAATGCAGGCTTTCAAATCAGAAAGTTGAGAGAGATGGAAGAGATTGCCCAGACGGCCAATAACTACAATTTCTGGGCCAGAACCACTCCTTATATGGTAAACAGGTTACTAGTGCTTACCACTCCCACTGATAAGCTAGAAGGCTGCCCTCCAACACAGAAAGGCTTGGGGGGGGCTCAGAGGCTTACATACAGTCCTGGATACAGCAAATCTGTATCTTTTTTTTTTTTTTTTTTTTATACAGAAAAGTAGCATAAACAGTAGTAAAAACAATTCACATGCAGTGCAAGCTAGCACATGAGTATGTAGCAATATTAGACCAAACAGTTTAAAAATGCAATTAAATTAAAAGGACTAAAAGCAAGTGCAGAAAGAGTTTAGGTAGAATGTGGTAAAGAGATGGGACTGGGGGAGTGTTCCAGATCAAATCTACAGTGGGGCAGGCAACTGCAAAAGCCACCAAATTTAAACTACAAACCAAAAATAGGGAGGGTGGGACAAAACAGTTTCAACAGAGATCTAGGCAACAACTAACAGTTGTTGCTGTGTCTTTCGGCTTTTCCCGGATAGGGGTCGCTACAGCGGAACTCCGGTCCGCTAATGATTGGCAGTAGATTTTTATGTGCCGAGTTGCCAGCCTTGATGCACAACCTTCAACAAGGGTACGCCCATTCACGCACGTCTCCACACAGAAGACGCTCTAGCTGAGAATCGAACAGGACAATGTCTTACTGTGAGGCGACAACTCTACCGCAGCATCACCACCGCAGTAAAACAGTACAAACTCTAAAACCAAAAAATATACTCAGCTCTGTATATTTGCAGATCAGTCTCTCAGAACAGGGAGACCACAGTTTCAAAGATCTAAAAAATTAAAATCTATAACCAAAAAAATATATACTCAGCTCTGTACATTTGCAGCTAGTCTGGAAGGCAGTCTCTCAGAACACAGGTTCCAGCAATTAAATGCAGGCTATTACACAATTGCTCTATATACTAACTTTACAGAATGTCTTATCTTTGTTTGTATGCTTTATTGTTGTCATGGGCTGTTTGTACATTTGATGGCTTGCAAGTACTTTGATGTTTTAGCTCAGCTATTTAAAACCCAAAGTTTGCCCTTTGCACCCCTATTTTAATGAAGCCAAAGCCATACCCAGCCCTGTTATACCCATGAGTTGGTGTGTGTATAATACTACAAACTGTGGACAGCTCTTGATGTTCCTGGGATAAAGGGCCCCTCATGGTTGATCCCGTCTGTAAGAACTAAATTCATATGATAATTAAATTGCAACAGTCATGATTACAAAATTAATTGACTGTTGTGTAAACCATATTGTTGGAGGTAGTCTGGTTTACATGGCTTCTTGGGAAAAAGTGTAATTTCTGTATATTGATTAATAGAAAAGCATGTTGTGGCAACCTGCAAAAGAAAACAATATTGAGAGTGAACAAGAACAGTACGCACACTGTCGAACAGGGAGAGTGGGCAGTGCATAGCATGAAGTAAAGTATAATAAGCTGCTTCAAAAAAAAAAAAAAAAAAAAAAAAAAAAAACCTTCCAGCAATGAATATGTGCGCACAACAGCAGTAGTAACTACAAATAGGACACATTAGTGGCATGCCTAATGGATAAAAATGCAGAGGACTGCAATTTTGTGTAAGGCAAATATAAATATTCATTTTAATTAGAGTATGAATTTGCAGTCATGGCTAAATCTGAGAGTGGCCCAGATTAATTGTTATCTGCGTATGTTACGGGCATGTTCAGAGGAATAAACAGCATATTTATACCATGACTTACTATGAAAGTGCTATTCAGATGACAGCAGTAAGGAGAGAGATGAGGGAATTCTCCAACTATAGGCCAATAGCTATACTCTCTCCACTTGCAAAGATTATGGAAAAATGTATTCATAGACAACTCATGCACCACCTAATCCAGAATCACGACACTCAGCATGGCTTCCGTCCTCATCGCAGCACTACTTCAGCCCTCCTAGCCTTTACCAACACCATAAACCATAATCGTAACAATAATTACATATCCTCAGCCCTCTTCTTGGATCTTTCCAAGGCATCCAATATGGTTGATCACCAACTTTTAATCCACACCCTGCAAACATTCTGTCTAGATACTAGAGTCCTTCAATGGTTTCAATCCTACCTGAATGGTCGACAGCAGGCTGTCCTCTGGCAGAACAAACTCTCTAACCTTCTACCGAACACCCTTGGTGTACCACAAGGCTCTATACTAGGGCCCTTGCTGTTCTCCATCTTCATTAACTTTTAGTTATGTACTCACCATAACTTCAGATGTTTGGGATCCATCTCGCCTACATTCTGACTGATGGGTTCGGAGCCGATCCCTCGGCTCCAACTCATGCCCTTATGCCAAAGAGAAGTCTCTTATTGGCTGAGCTTACTATATCCCAGGATGCACCACTACCAGTCCCCCAGATCTAGTTTGTCCGCATACATACACAGACACACATGCTGCTTATATAACATCGTCAGATGAAACAAGATAAAAACAGTAGAACTCAAAACCGTTCAATCTCTTCTGATCTCCAAGGCAGGGGGAAGGAGGGTGGGTATTAGGAATGTAGGCGAGATGGATCCCAAACATCTGAAGTTATGGTGAGTACATAACTAAAAGATGTTATGTGATCCTATCTCGCCTACATTCTGACTGATGGGACAGCGTCCTAGCACCTGAATCCTGGGTGGCTCACTGGAAAACACTCCTGAGTACCGTGGAACCAAATGATGCTCGCCCTTTAGATGCCACATCCAATTTATAGTGGGAAATGAAAGTGTGCGGGTTGGACCAAGTAGCCGCAGCACAAATCTCAGAAATAGCGAGCTTGGAATGAAAAGCAATAGAAGTAGCCATAGCTCTGGTAGAGTGAGCTTTGATAGATGTTGTAAGTTGCTTATTTGAAGAGGAATAAGCCTGAGTTATGCAATCTCTAATCCATTTGGAGATAGTAGCTTTAGTGATGGTTTTACCCAATTTATTATCTGAAAAGGACACAAACAACTGGTCTGATTTTCAAATTTGTTGAGTCCTGTCTAGATAGAAGCGCAATTGCCTGTGAACATCCAATTTATGGAGGGTGTATTCTGCTTCGTTGGAGAATTTTGGAAAGAAAACTGGTAGCTCTAGAGATTGTTGGAGACAGAGATTAGAACAAACCTTTGGAACAAAAGATGGGTTAGGCCTAAGTGATACTCTATCCTTGTGAAAAATCAAGTACGGTGGTTTGATAGATAGGGCTTGAAGCTCTGAAACTCTTCTTGCAGAGGTAATTGCAACTAAGAAGGCAGTTTTCCAAGACAGATATTTTAACTCACATGTAGCAGCCGGTTCGAAGGGGAAGATGTTAAGGCACCTACCAAATCAAGATCACGGGCGCAGGGTGATAAACTGGGGGTCTTAACAGCCCAGCACCTTTAATGAAAGTTTTGCATAATCTGCTGCTCATCAACGGTGGATCCATGGATTCGTGAAATTTGGAGATAGCCGCTAGTTGGACTTTAATAGTAGAGACTGAAGATCCTTGATTAAACAAGGATGTTAAAAATTTCAAAACCTCTGTTATCGGGGCAGTGATAGGGTCTAAGCCCGAGTTGAGCCCAGATAGCAAACCTCTTCCACTTACTGAGGTACAATTTTTTAGTGGTGGGTTTGTGGGCCGAAGATAAAATGTGAACAACTTCCGGGTCTAAGGTGTGATTTCTGACTAAAGTCGGAAGTGGAGGAGCCAAGCTGTCAATTTCAAAGTGTGAAGGGACTGGTGTTGTCGTCCCGACTGATGAATCAGCAGATCCGGAGTTAGATCCAAAAACCAAGGATCGTCCACCGCATGTTTCTTTAGGTAGGGGAACCATACCTGACGAGGCCAGTCTTGAGCAATTAGTATCATTGTGGACCCCAATTGAGAAGCTTTCTGGATGACTTTGGGGAGAAGTGGGACCGGAGGAAATGCATAAAGTAGTCCTGTTGGCCAAGGTTGGGCTAGAGCATCCGTAGCTGCCACCCCCTGACGTGGAGTCAAGGAGAAGAACCTTTTGCAGTTTGTGTTTTGTGGTGTTGCAAACAGGTCGCAGCACGGTGTCCCCCATCTTCTGAAAACCTGAGCTGCTACTGTTTCGTTCAGGGACCACTCGTGAGGAGAGAGAATTGTCCTGCTTAATCTGTCTGCCAATATATTGGATTTCCCTGGAATGTGGGTCGCTACCAAGAAACGGTTGGTAGCTACAGCCCATTCCCACACCCTCATGGCCTCTCTGCAAAGGGGGTAAGATCTGGTCCCTCCTTGTTTGTTTAGATACCAGACCACCGACATGTTGTCTGTGTGGATAGCGATAATGCCTTGAGGGAGAAACTTGTGGAGGGCCTGTAGGGACAGAAGTACAGCCCTCATTTCTAATACATTGATATGGAGAAAAGTTTCGTCTGGAAGCCAAGAACCCTGAACTAACATGCCCAGACAATGCCCCCCCCCACCCTGTCTGGGAGGCATCCGTCGTCAGGGTGGCCACCGGAGGGATAACAAAAGGTTTTCCTGATTCAGATTGGATGGCTGAAGCCACCAGCGGAGGTCCCGTTTGCACGTTTCTGTAATCAGAATGGGGTGATTGAGGGGGAGATTCTGAAAGGACCATTGTGTCGATAACAGCCACTGAAGAATCCTCATGTGCAATCTTGCCAGTGGAACTAGGAGAACCGTGGCAGACATCGAACCTAAAAGTTGCAGGACCATCCTGGCTGGGGCTTTGGATCTTGGAAGCAGGGCTTGAACTTGACCTTGTAAAGTTTGAATCCTTTCGGTAGGAAGAAAGACGCATCAATTTTGAGTCTATCTCTGCTCCTATGAATCTTATGCGCTGAGAGGGCAGCAAGACAGACTTTGACCAATTGAATGTAATTCCCAGGGTAGCACCCAGGGAGATGGTGGCTTTGAGGTTGTCTATTAGTAGATGCCTGGTGGTGGCAGTCAGGAGCCAGTCGTCCAGATCGGGAAACACTTGGAATCCAAGACTCCTCAGGTGAGCAGTCACTACTGCCAAACACTTGGTGAACACCCTGGGGGCTGTGGTGAGACCAAAGGGCAGTGCACAAAATTGGAAATGACTGTCTCCCAGGCTGAAGCGCAGATACCTCCTGAACGCCTGATGTATCGGTATGTGATAATAGGCGTCCTTGAGATCTATGGAGCACATCCAAACATCCTTCTCCAACAATGGGAGAATGGATTGTAAAGTGACCATTCGAATTTGGACTTCATGACGGACTGGTTTAGTTTGCTGAGATCCAATATTGGTCTCAGGTCCCTGTCTTTTGGCACTAAAAGAACCTAGAGTAATTTCCGGATCCGATCTGGTCTGTGGGGACCGGTTGGATGACTCCTTTTCTAGCAGCTTTGGCGCTTGCGCGGCTGCAATTTGCCTTTGACTGGGTGGTGGGTCCCCGAGTTTGTTGGACGGTGGGGGTGTGTGTGAAGGGAATGGTGTAACCTCCGGCAATAATCCGGAGCACCCATCTGTCCTGAGTGATAGACTCCCAGGCTTTTAGGTGCTTGGCAAACGGCACCGACTGGCTCGAGCAGCACAGCCGGGCAATCCCTCATGAAGTGTGGGAGGCTGAAGAGCCACGAAAGGACTCGCGGTCTCCAGAATTGCGGGGCCTCTGCCGCCTCTGGGATGGCGTCTCCCAGAAAAATTTCCCCGTCCTCTGCTTCTGGAAGGGGAATCTTCCTGCTCTTGAGGAAAAACTTACGTGATTTGCGGAACCACATCTTCCCTCCTCCTTTAGCCTTGGGATAAGGCCGAAGGGAGTGGAATAACGTGCACCTACGGCAGATAAAGTTTTCCCTCTTGCTCACAGCGGTAAGAGTGTCTTTACCTTAGGTCCAAACAAAGAGGACCCATCAAAGGGAGCGGCGAAGGAAGACTTGAAGGCCTCCATAAAATGACACACGGAGCCAGGCTTGCCTCCGTAGAGCCACGCCTGTGCCTGCCGCTCTGCCGCCCCTTGCCGCATATGAAATGAGCCTCATGGACGAGTTAGAAATCGAGGTAAGGATAGCCAACTGAGAGCTAACCGACTGGGCTAGCTGCTCAGGTAGGTTACCTGAGAGGGAGTCTGACAGCAACTTGACCAGATCCCTCTGTCGCCTAGTAAAATCTGCCAAATAATTCAGGGACCTTACTGTAAAGGCCGCTGAAGTCAGGGTGCCCTTCCCGTACCGGTCCATGCTCCTAGACTCCTTATTAGGAGGATGGACGGACGATGAAGCCTCTGCCACGTCCTGTTGTGTAGCAGATGCCACCACCATGGCATCTACAGCCACGCCTTTGTCAAGAACTCCTTCTCGGGTGGGGCAGACAAAAATTTGTTAGGGCGAGAAGGCACTGGTTCCACAGTATCTGGATGTTCCCGCCCGACAAACCAAATCCAGGAGCTCGTCAAGGGCGGAGACACCCAGGAGGCAGAGGCTGAGCCCCAAAGGCCTTGAGAAGCACAGACTCATCAGCAGAGGGGTTTGGATATCCAGTCGCCTCGTTGCTTAAGGATCTCTAAAATGTCTGCGAATGAGACATCATCCGAGGACGACTTTGGGGACCCCTCCGCATCATCAAGATCAGTGTCCGATGTAAGAGACTCGGGGAGTCCACGTGCTTCCTCTTGCACGATCTCTTCCTTGGGGCTCCTCCGAAGACAACTCCAAAGAACCCTCAGGAGGAGGAACCCCCAGTGGGGGTAACCTCAGGCCCCAGGGCTCCGCTGCCTAGGGACAGGGAACTGCCAAAGACCCAGTCTCCACGCCCAGGGAAGGTGCCGGTAAAGCCGTAGAGATGGCCGAAGAAGACTTGGCCAAGGCACTCCTCATAGCTCTGAAAGCCGGACCCCAGAATCCTGGGAGTGTCCGGTCCCGAGCCATGATAGCAGACGGAAGTCCCGCAGCCGGCACCGAGAGGGAGGCTCGAACCGACAGCATAGGTCCCAAACGTCACCCCGGTCCGCCGAAGAAGTCCGTGTGCCAAACTCGGACCCAAAGGCGGGGTTGGAGTAAGGGTCAGAGCCAACCCTAGGATCTCCACCGGCTCCAACAGCACCTGCTCCACGGAGCGAGCGGTCGGAGGAGGAATGGCAATGGATGGGCTATCGGCTCCGGCCAATTGGGTCGGAGCCGAAACAAATTTTGAAAGACTGGGGACTGGAACAGTCTTTGGAGCACCCTGTCTATGTCCGATCTGACATCCTCGATGACCTAGAGGAGACTGAGCGGGTTCGAGTTGGCCTCTCCAACGGCCCCAAGGGGCTAGGGGACCGGCTCGAGGTGACTCGATAACTATCGGCCGAGGAATACCCAAACCAGTTTCCATCGGTGCCGAGGAGGACTTAGGCGCCGAGGAGGAAGTGTCTGGCGGCAACCTTCATCGGCTCCGAGACCAGTGGAGCCGATGAAGGTGACCCGCCTCTCGATGCCCCAGTCATCGGCTCCGAAGCCAGAGGAGTCGAGACTGGAGGCATCGAGGCAGACCGTTCCGCCCTCGGCTCCAAGTCCTTGGAGCCGAAGGAGAAGCCTGCCTATGTCTTTTGGCGGTCGGGTCCGGCGGACTGGTCGGAGCCGATGATTTCTTTTGCAGGAGAAGGAGAGGATGCTAAAGCTTCTTCAAAAGAGGGTTTTATAAGGCCTTTCAATATAAGCTTATTTTTCCTCTCTTGGAGGACCCTCGAGGAAAAAGCGTGACACACGCTGCAGGACTCCTGCAAATGTTTGGCGCCCAAACAATATACACAGAGAGAGTGGTCATCCGTGATAGACATTTTAAAACTACATTTAGTGCACTTCTTGAAGCCCGAAGGCCTAGGTGCCTGAGACATTATAAGTAAATTTGAGTACTCTCTCACAGACAAACTTTGTTGGAAAGACTGACCCCACAAAGATTAACTTGCCGTTCACAACGATAGCCCGCAATTAAAATAAAGGCCAACTGAACAACAGTGAACAAATGTATAAAGGAATTCAAGAAACCCTAAGGTTTTAAAAGGGATTAACCAACAGGAAAGGCCCTACGGATCAAGGGAGCCTGTAACCAGAACAAATACCAATCACACACAAATTTTCCACAAAAAAGTTTTCAAACACACACAACAGCACAGAGTAGCTGTTAAAACAGCTTTTTGTTAAAGAATTAGCAAATTTCTGACAGAAAAAATTAGTGAAAAGACACTACTTAGCTCAGCCAGCTCGAGACCACGTCTTTGCTAGTTAGCGGCAAACGAGATCTGGGGGACTGGTAGTGGTGCATCCTGGGATATAGTAAGCTCAGCCAATAAGAGACTTCGCTCTTTGGCATAAGCGTGCCGAGTCGGAGCCGAGGGATCGGCTCCGAACCCATCAGTCAGAATGTAGGCGAGATAGGATCACATAACATCGACCTTTATACCGTCATCCCAAATGTCAGCTGTATCCAATATGCTGATGACTCTACTCTGATTTGTTCAGCCACATCTCCAGTAGAGTTATGGTCACCTACCCAGACCACATTTAATACGATAGAAAACTGGCTTTCTGAACATCGTCTGATCCTAAATCCCAAAAAAACTAAAATGCTGTTATTTTCAGCAACACGTAGATCTACCACTTTCACCTTTACCATAAAATCAAATGATGGCACAATAATCTCCCCTGACCCCTCTACAAAACTATTAGGTGTCATCATAGACAATCTAAAATTTGACCTACATGTTAACCAAACTATCAAAACCATCAATAAAAAACTAGGGTCACTTTACAGAATAAAAGCCTTCCTAACTCCTCCAGCTAAAATTGACATAGCTCGCTCTCACCTTCTTTCAACCCTTCTGTATGCATCCCCTCTACTCTTGAATTTAAACAAGACTCTCCTTAAACTCTCAATTTGCTACAACCACATTGCCAGGTTTGCCACTGGGCTAGCTTTTATGACACATCTTTGCATCAATCTAAATCAGCTTGGGTGGCTTGAACTACCCAGCCTAATCCAGTATAACCAACTGATTATGGCTATACAATCCTCTATAATCTGGACAATACTCCTGCACTTAAAAATATTATCACCCCCTATAACAATCCTAGACCACTTTGATCCTCAAACTACTAATTCAGACTAGCAAAATTAATAACACAGCCATCGATTCTCTTTGCAAACTCTGTAAGTAGATCCTGGAACTCTCTTCCAGCTGATATTACCTTACTTTCCACCTTAGGTCAATTTAAAACTAGACTCAAACAACATTTGTCACTTAACTGGCTATGTCAATGTATCAAGCCTGGCTAAACTGTCTGTAGAATGTGTAAAAAAAAAAAAAAAAAAAAAAAAAAAAAAAAAAAAAAAGTTTCAGAGTCACACCTGGCTGACTGCAAGCAGCTGTGTTTGATGTGTATTGTCATTCAAATTAGCTGAACCTAGCAGGGCAGGAAATGTGAAACTCTTCTAGTTGAGGGTGGGAACATAGGAGGAGTAACTTGAGAAGCAACTGAAGCAGATCATTGTTGAATGTTTAAATAAAGTCTTTTATCTCAGCAATAAGCTGGCAGTTCTGGAAGATTTTTTCACAGAATGTGTAACGCATCGTAAGGAAACACATTTGTAAAAGGCACTGTGCGACAGTAAATGATACTTTTACTGAGGCCTGTCAAATTTAGCTGCTCTTTCCTCTTCTTCCATTCTAAGTGAATGGAAGTCTTACATGACAGCCCAGCTATGGGCACTATATTCTCAGAAACAGTGGACTTCCAGTGTTAGAAAACTCCAAAGGACTTGAAGGATAAAACTTGAATTTAAAAAAAGTTAAATTCAAATCTGCATCAGGCTTTAAGGGCCAAACCGAGGAAAATAAATTTTCATTTGGTGGTTTTACATTTTTTAGGGCTTTGCCAGGCCCAAAAAATTTTTGGCTTCGGCCCCCAAAAATTTTCTGACTTGTCGGGAAAGGGGGAGCCAACGAATAACCCAGGGTGATTTTTTCCCCATATCAAGATTTTTTGGGAATGGTCAAGGAAAGGAGCCGTTTAATAAAAGGGAGCCAGATTGGGGGGCTTGGGCAAATCTTTCCCTCAGAAGTTTTTATTTTGGGAAAAAAGGGGGGTGGGATGGCCCGAGGGTTGGGTTTTTTTAGGCCTTGGAATTCCCAACTTTGTGGAGGAGAAAAACTTTTGGTTTGGTTTAGGGTGAAAAGGTGAAAATTCCCATCTTCTGAAAACTGAGGCCAATCCTTTTTTGGGGGAATTTTGGGGGTTTTGTTTGTAAATCTTTGTACATTATTTGGTGTTTTAAGGGAAAAAGGGTGATAGCCCAAACCATCTTTTTGGCCTTTAAATTTTGGATTGGGCCCCCTTGGTTTCGACCCCTTGAATTTTTTCGGAGAATTGCCAACTGCCCAAGGGGTCTTTATCTTTTTGGGCAAAGAACCCCATTTGGGAGTTATGGGAAGAGTTTTTACCAAAGTTGACACCTCCCGGAATTCCCCACCCTGTTGGGAGGATCGTTCAATGGGCCCTGGGGGTGGGGGAACGTTTTTTGATTAGGTCCAGGGAAACCCCCGCAATTTGTTTCAAAGGGCCTTTTGGTGACTGAGAGGGAGATCCTGATAAGACCACTGGACTGACAGGAGCCACTGGAGAATCCTCATATGTAATCTTGCCAAGGGGACTAGGAGAACGGTGGCCGACATGGAACCTAACAGTTGTATGACCATCCTGGCTGGGGCTCGGCGTTTGAGGAGCAATGCTCGAACTTGAGACTGTAATATTTCTATCCTCTCTGTAGGAAGATAGATTCAAAGCAAATGCAGGTCTATCTCTACTCCGATAAACCGTATGCGCTGAGATGGCAGTAACATAGACTTTGCCCAATTGAAGGTGATTCCTAGGGAGTTGCCTAGAGATATAGTGGCTGCTAGGTTCTGTAAGAGTAGACGTCTGGAGGTGGCAGTTAGGAGCCAGTCGTCTAGGTATGGAAACACCTGGAATCCTAGACTACTCAGGTGAGCAGTCACCACCGCCAAACATTTGGTGAACACCCTGGGGGCTGTGGTGAGACCAAAGGGCAGTGCACGGAACTGGAAATGACCGTCTCCCAGGCTGAAGCGCAAGTGTCTCCTGGACGCCTGATCTATCAGGATGTGGTAATAGGCATCCTTGAGATCTATGGAGCACATCCAAACACCTTCCTCCAGCAGCGGGAGAATGGATTGTAAAGGTGACCATCCGGAACTTGGACTTCTTGACAGAACAGTTGAGTTTGCTGAGATCCAAAATGGGCCTCACGTCCCCGGTCTTTTTTGGCACCAAAAAGAATCTTGAGTAAGTCCCTAATCCGGTCTGGTCTTCGGGAACCGGTTGGATGACTCCCTTTTGAAGCAGCTTTGAGATTTCGATGGCTGCGAGATCCTGTTGACTGGGTGGTGGGTCCGGGATTTTCCGGGATGGTGGGGGGGCTGAGAAAAAGGGATGGTGTAACCTCCGGCAATGATACGGAGCACCCATCGGTCCTGAGTGATATTCTCCCAGGCCTTTAGGTGCCTCGAAAAATGACCCCCGACTGGCTCCGGAGCAGCGCAGTCGGGCAATCCTTCAGGGATGCTGGAAGGTTGAGGAGCCACGAAAGGACTTGTGGTCTCCAGTGTTGCGGGGGCCTCTGCCGCCTCTAGGACGGCGTCTTCCTGAAAAATTTCCCCCTCCTCTGCCTCTAGAAGGGGAATCATCCTGCTGTGAGGGGTAAGTCTTTTGAGATTTACGGAACCACATTTTCCCCCCTCTTCTAGCCTTGGGATAAGGCCGGAAGGGAGTGGAAAACCGTGCCCCTACGGCAGTCAAAGTCTTACCCTCTTGTTCACAGCGGGTCAAGGTGTCCTTTACCTTGGGTCCAAACAAAGAGGACCCATCAAAGGGAGCGTCGGCAAAAGAAGACTTGAAGGCCTCTGCAAAATGACACAGGCGGAGCCAGGCTTGTCTCCGTAGAGCAACCCCTGTACTGCCGCTTACTCGCCTCGGCTGCATACGAAATGAGCCTCATGGACGAGTTCGATATCGATGATAGAGTAGCCAACTGAGAGCTAACCGTCTGGTCCAACTGCTCAGGTAAGTTACCAGAGAGGATATCGGAAAGTTCCTTGACCAGATCCCGCTGAAGTCTGGTGAAGGGCAGCAGATAATTCAGAGACCTTAAAGTTAAGGCTGCTGAAGTAAGGATGCGCCTGCACGATCCATGCTCCTAGACTCTTTATTAGGAGGATGGACGGACGTAAGCCTCTGCCACATCTTGCTGGGTAGCAGATGCCACCACCAGGGCATCTACGCCACACCTTTGGAGAGGAAGTCCTTTTCGGGGGCTGAAAGAAATTTATTCGGCGAGCTGGCACGGTTCCACAGAATCTGGTGCTCCCACGCCTTCGAGAGATCAAATCCAAAAGCTCATCAAGGGCGGAGACACCCAGGAGGCGGAGGGCTGAGCCCAAGGCCTTGAGGAATACCGACTCCTCAGCGGAAGGGGTTTGGACTGCCAGTCGCCTCGTTGCTTCAGGATTTCCAAGATGTCCACAAAGGAGACATCATCTTTGGACGACTTGGGGGACCCCTCCGCATCATCGAGGTCGGTGTCCGAGGTGAGACTCATCAGAGTCGACGTGCTTCCTCTTGCACTGTCTCTTCCTTGGAGGTTCCTCCGAAAACACTTGAGGGACCTTCAGGAAGGGGGGAAACCCCAATGGGGATGACCTCAGGCCCCAGGGCTCCGCTGTCTTGAGACAGGGGGACTACAAAGGAACCAGTCTCCGTGCCAAGGGAAGGTGACGGTGAAACGGTGGAGGTGGCCAAAGAAGATATGGCCAAAGCACTCCTCATAGCCCTGAAGGCGGACCCCAGAGTCCTGGGAAGGTCCGATCCCGAGGCCACAACAGTAGACGGCACTCCCGCAGCCCGGCGCAGAGAGGGAGGCTCGGAACAGCATCGGTCCCGAAGCATCACCCTGGGGCCGACCGAGGAGGTCCGTGTCAACTCCGACCCAAGGTCGGAGTTGGAGTAAGGGTCGGAGCCGACCCGACAACCTCCACTGCTCCACCAGCACCGACTCCAACGTGCGAGGCTGTTGGAGGAGGAACCAAGACCAGGGTGGGCAATCGGCTCCGAGCCGACTGGGCTGGAGCCGACACTAACTTTTGGAAGACTGGAGACTGAAACAGCCTTTGAAGTACCCTGTCAATGTCCAAATCCGACATCCTCGAAGACCGAGAAAAGATCGAACGGGTTCGAGTCGACTTCTCCACCGGTTCCAAAGGACTGGGGGACCGGCTCCGAATTGTCTAGATCAATATCAGTGCCGAGGGAGACTCCACAACCATTGCAATTTCCCTCGGTGCCGAAGAGGAAGAGTCTGAGCGGGCAACTCTCATTGGCTCCGAAGACAGTGGAGCCGATGAAGGTGACCCGCCTCAAGCTCCAGTCGGCTCAAGTCAGAGGAGTCGAGGCTGGAGGCATCGAGGCAGACCGTTCCGCCCTCGGCTCCGAAGTCCGTGGAGCCGATGGAGAAGCCTGCCGAGATTTCTTTGTGGCCGGTTCCGACGGGCTGGTCGGAGCCGATGATTTCTTTTTCTTCGAGGGAGAAGAGGAAGATGATAAAGCCTCCTCAAAAGTAGGTTTAATAAGCCCTTTTAAAATCAATTTGTTTTTCCTCTCTTGGAGGACCCGGGAGGAAAAAGCGTGACAAATGCTGCAAGACTCTTGAAGATGTTTAGGGCCTAAACAATACACACATAAAGAGTGATCGTCCGTAATGGACATTTTGTAGCTGCATTTAGAGCACTTCTTGAACCCTGATGGTCTGTGCTCTTTCGACATATTGACTCTCAAACAGTACAAAAAATAAACTTTCTTCAAAACTTGACAAGAAAAAGCAAATAATGGCAAGACCCCTCTAACTGAAAACGGGATACTTGACCAAAAATAACACAACAGCAAGACAGACAGTAAATATAACACTCACGCGCGAGGGCAAGGCCCCTCTAACTTAAACGGGATCCTTTCCCTCAAAAAACAAATTCACCACAAAATCTTGATCAAAAAGTCAGCCACACAACAACGACAGCTGTTAAAACAGCTTTTGGGGGTAATCAAAAAATTTCTGACAGAAATTTTTGAAGAAATAGACACTTAGCTCAGCCAAGTCCGAGACCACGTCTTTTGCTGTAAAGCGGCAAACGAGATCTGGGGAAGCTGTGGTGGTGCTTCCTGGGATGTAGAATAGCTCAGCCAATAAGAGACTTCGCTCTATAGTATAGCGTGCCGAGTCGGAGCTGAGGATCGGCTCCGAACCCATCAGTACAGAATGTAGGCGAGATAGGATCACATAACATCGACCTTTATACTGTCATCCCAAATGTCAGCTGTATCCAATATGCTGATGACTCTACTCTGATTTGTTCAGCCACATCTCCAGTAGAGTTATGGTCACCTACCCAGATCACATTTAATACGATAGAAAACTGGCTTTCTGAACATCGTCTGATCCTAAATCCCAAAAAAACTAAAATGCTGTTATTTTCAGCAACACATAGATCTACCACTTTCACCTTTACCATAAAATCAAATGATGGCACAATAATCTCCCCTGACCCCTCTACAAAACTATTAGGTGTCATCATAGACAATCTACAATTTGACCTACATGTTAACCAAACTATCAAAACCATCAATAAAAAACTAGGGTCACTTTACAGAATAAAAGCCTTCCTAACCCCTCCAGCTAAAATTGACATAGCTCGCTCTCGCCTTCTTTCAACCCTTCTGTATGCATCCCCTCTATTCTTGAATTTAAACAAGACTGTCCTTAAACTCTCAATTTGCTACAACCACATTGCCAGGTTTGCCACTGGGCTAGCTTTTATGACACATCATTGCATCAATCTAAATCAGCTTGGGTGGCTTGAACTACCCAGCCTAATCCAGTATAACCAACTGATTATGGTCTATACAATCCTCTATAATCTGGACAATACTCCTGCACTTAAAAATATTATCATCCCCTATAACAATCCTAGACCACTTTGATCCTCAAACTACTAATTCAGACTAGCAAAATTAATAACACAGCCATCGATTCTCTTTGCAAACTCTAAGTAGATCCTGGAACTCTCTTCCAGCTGATATTACCTTACTTTCCACCTTAGGTCAATTTAAAACTAGACTCAAACAACATTTGTCACTTAACAGGCTATGTCAATGTATCAAGCCTGGCTAACTCTCTCTAGAATGTGTAAAAATCTGCTAACCAGTTTACTGTGTAATTTAATTTAATACTGACTTGCGCTCAGGATTAACTGTAACCTGTGGAACTTGTTTAACTTGCTTACTTGTGTAATCTCTGTAAATAGTCTGTTTGTAATATGTAATGCTGGTAATTATTATGTAATGCTGTATCTGTTTACCCTTGGAGCTTTTCTCCCGGGCCTCCGCTGAAAATGAACATGCAGCCAGTCGGACTATCCCGGTCAACAAATGTAAAACAAAAAAAAAAAAAAAAAAGTTTCAGAGTCACACCTGGCTGACTGCAAGCAGCTCTGTTTGATGTGTATTGTCATTCAAATTAGCTGAACCTAGCAGGGCAGGAAATGTGAAACTCTTCTAGTTGAGGGTGGGAACATAGGAAGAGTAACTTGAGAAGCAACTGAAGCAGATCATTGTTGAATGTTTAAATAAAGTCTTTTATCTCAGCAATAAGCTGGCAGTTCTGGAAGATTTTTTCACAGAATGTGTAACGCATCGTAAGGAAACACATTTGTAAAAGGCACTGTGCGACAGTAAATGATACTTTTACTGAGGTCTGTCAAATTTAGCTGCTCTTTCCTCTTCTTCCATTCTAAGTGAATGGAAGTCTTACATGACAGCCCAGCTATTGGCACTGTATTCTCAGAAACAGTGGACTTCCAGTGTTAGAACACAACAAACTCTCATCAGGATGTCTGCCCCCAGGAGGTAAATCAGGGTTACAAACTGAATAAAAATACTAGTTAACTACTTCTATCTGGTGCATACAGGCTTGCAAGGAGCCAAACTTAAGGAAAAGTAAAAAAAAATATATATAGGTTCATAGGTAGGTACTAGGCTATCGGCCCTAGGGCCCATACAAGCCTAGCCAAAAAATGTACCCTGGCTTTCGCCACCCAAGAAAATTATTTTCCTGTGCCCCTGTCGAGCAGAGCCACAGAAGTGATCCCCAGGGTGAATTTCCCATTTCCCATCCAGTCAAGATTTTTCTTGAAGAGTGCTAATGAGGAGCTCTGTTTGACATAGATAGGTAGTCTGTTCCAGAGTATGGGAAGTCTCTGGGACAGGAATCTATCCCTCCAGCATGTTCTGTTTATTGTGGTGACAAGGTTTAGGTCCCTAGGGCATGTAGCTCAGAGGGATTGGGATTTCTTTAAGTGGAGCATGTCCAACAGCTCTGGATTTGACATAGCTTTGTATGTTAGGCAGAGATCGCCCCTGAGTAGGCGATATGCGATGGAGTAAAGCTGTAGTTTTTTGAGACGGTCTGCATAGGGCATCTGTATGAGGCCAGTAATCCTCTTTGTGAGGTATTTCTGTGGTCTTTCCAGTTGTTGTAGATGTCTTGTGGGGTACATACCAAAAGGGGCATTGTATTCTATAATGGGTCTAATGAGTGATGAGTAGAGGGGAACAATGACCTTTTTTCTTCTGGATGAGAATCCTTTTGTGATGAGATGAGCCACATAGAAGGATTTCCCGATCACTGTGTTGATGTGATTATCAAAGGAGAGACTACTGTCCACTGTGTCCCAAGGTCTCTTATCACATTTTTGGCATTAAGTAGACTACCAGCTATGTGGTAGTTCATGGGTACAGAGTTTTTACCAAAGGGGATGACAATACACTTTTTGGCATTGAGCTTCAGGCCATGGATGGCTTTGACACCAGGTATCTGTCTGTGAGGCCCTTTTGTAGTTTGTACACATCGTTAGGAGTTTCGATTATGGCTCCTAGTTTGCAGTCATCTGCAAACTTTGTTAGCCAAAGACCTTCTGTGTTGGCCTGCACTTCAGAGAAGTAGATACCAAAGAGGAGAGGACCCAGGACTGAACCCTGTGGTACTCCACTTGTCACTGGTCTGATGTCGGATTTGGAATCCGCTACTTTCATAGTGTGGGTTCTGTCCGTGAGCCAGTTGGCAACCCATCTTGTGACATAGGGATTTATACCTAGTTTAGTGAGCTCATCTATAATTCCAGAGTGGGGGATGGTGTCGAAGGCCTTGGCGAGATCTAGATAAGCTGTGTGAACCATTTTACCCTCATCTATGGCTTTGGTGACTGCTTCAAAGAATTCAATCAGGTTTAGGAGACATGATCTGCCTTTTACAAATCCAAACTGGGCAGGGTCCAGAGTTTGGAGATTACCAATGTCTTTGTTTATGAGTTCCACGATGATACGTTCCTTGGCCTTGCAGACCAGGCTCGTCAGGCTAATGGGACGGTAGTTCCCGGGGTCCGTCGTGGCTAACCCTTTGTGGAGTGGGATAACCATCGCGGTATGCCATTCAATGGGTACAAAGCCTGAGGTGAGGTTATGATTGAACATGGTACTTAGGGTGCCAGTTCATTCTGTAGTTCGTGTAGAACGCAGCCTGGGATATTGTCAGGTCCCATGGATGCTGTGTTCTTGGCTTTGGAGAGTGTGTTTACCTGTGCAGCCGTGATTATAGGAACTTTGCATTCTTCCAGTATAGGAGATGGGCCCTCTAGGGGGTGAGAGGGGGGGTAAAGTTAGCACTGAACCTATCTGCTAGGATGTTGGCAATATCAGTTGGTTCTGTATATTTAGTGCCATTGTGCTGTCAGAGCAGATCTGAGTGTTCCCATTTAGATTCTTGACATAGCTATAGAATGCTTTGTGGTTGTCTTTAGAGTCAGTGGCAATTTTGTTTTCATAACTAGCTTTGGAGGATTTTATGAGGGATCTCAGCTTCTTGCTGAGGTTGACCAGGGAGTTCCTCCAGTCATGGGATTTTACTCTTTTGCAACAGTTTCTTTCTTCTGTTGTAGAGTTTGTTTATGGCAGAGGACCACCAGACTGGCTTCCTTTTTTTGGAAGATAGCATCTTGGTTCTATTAGGGATTGCATGATCCATGCACTCGTGTAAGTGCTTATAAAGTACATTTGTGTTGGATTCGGCAGTCATACCTCTATTGTCCGTCTGCATGGGTGTCAAAGTTTGCCACTTCTGTCTTAAGAAGTGTGAAGTTGGCTTTGGAGAAGTTTTTTACGATGGTTTCCCTAATTGGGGGTGGGATGTGGATGTCTAGGCTGATTAGCTTGTGGTCTGATCTGACCAACGAGGAATTGACCTCTGGTGTGGAACATCGGTTTCCCATGTTGGTAATGACCAGGTCTAGGATATTGCTGCCCCTGGTGGGGGTGTGAATAAGTTGATCCAAAGCGTTGGAATTTGTGAATTCTAGAAAACGTTGAGCAAAAGAGTTGGTGCACGAGTAGTTTTCCCAGTTAATAGTGGGGTAGTTGAAATCGCCCATTATTAGGGTGTTGGGTTGTACCCTAATACTTTCCAGTGCATCAAGAAATGAGGAGTGTGAATCCTGGGGCATGGTGGGGGGGTCTGTAGCAAGCTACAGTTTGGATTGCGGTCTTCCCAAGAGTTAGATGCATTTGGATAATCTCGGATGCATTATGCTGTGCAACTAGCCTGGAGGTGTGGATATCCTTAATGAATATGGACACGCCTCCGCCTTTAGTGCTTCATTCTGGGTTAGGTGGCCGAAAGGTGTGGTATGAATTGGAGCCTGGTAATGCAGGGGTGCTCTCTGGAGCTTTGAACCAGGTCTCTGTCACTGCACAGATGTCAATGTTCTCCATTTTACGGAGTGCCTCGAGTGAGTGCATTTTGAGGTTTAGACTTCTAGCACTGAGTAGCATTACCATCAGATTTTGCTTGCTTGTACCTGTTACGATGGTGAATTTGTCATTTGAACCTTGCCTAAAAAAGGCACTATAGGGGTGGCAAGAGCCTTAGCCAGTATCCGGAATCCCAAGGGTGACAGGTGCAGGCCATCTCTGGCAAAGCATTGTGGTCTGTCGATCATGTCGTCCCAGGCAGACAACTACTGGATCCCCTTAGAATGACACCAGAAGCTTAGCCAATTGTTGAAGTCAATCATTTTGTCCTTGTACTGTGGTATCATTCTGGGTGATGGCAGGATGCTACTCAGGGTTAGGGTCATACCTGCCTGGGATACAAGATCGGAGAGCTCCTCCATGTCTTTTTTCATGTAGTCCAGGGAGGTACGTCTCAGGTCATTCACACCAACATGGACAATGATAGTGTCATATTTGTATTTATTGTGGAGTGACCTGAGTGCATGTGTTATGTGGCGGATCCTGGCACCTGACAGTAACTTTCTCCTTGTTTAGTCTAGTGAGTGGAACATCAGTGTGCCTGACTACAGAGTCACCTATGACTAGAGTGTTGGGTACGTTGTTATGCCTCATGGGCTGTGGTCGAGTAGCACACCGAGTTTGTGGGCTATGTGTCCTTTAGTTTATGCTTTGGATGTCCCTGATTCTTGGGCAGGTTTTTATTGAGAGCCTCCGTGAATGTAGGTGTGTGTTTTGTGTTTCTATGTGTGTGTTTTGGTGGTGTAGGTTTTGAGGGACTATGTGATGAGTGTGGTGTGGTGCAAGTGTTTACCTTCTCCTCTTGACTGTCTAGTCCAGTCTTGGGTGAAGAGAGCTTTGCTTCCAGCTTGGCTATATAAGTGCATCTCTCATAGGTTGTAGTGTTGGGTGGTAGGAGGAGAGGGTTGTCTGTGTACATGAGGCAATTGCTGCATTGCCCCAAGATGCCCAGATTCATCAGGTAGACAGGAGAAATCACTGGGAGCTGACCCTTAGACATGCCTGGATACGTGCTTATTTATTAAGTACTAAAAACTGCTTTCCACTAGAAAAGTGAGGAAAGTTGAGTGCTGTAGTAATTTGCAGCTTATGTAGTGCTTACAATGAGTTCTGAACAAGTGCTGAGTTCAAAGAAACAGATTTGAGTGCTGAAACTAGAAAACTGGCTATTTATAAGAAACAAAACTAAGCTAGAAGGCTTCCCTCCAACACAGAAGGGCTTGGGGGCTCAGAAGCCTACAAACAGTCTAGACCACTTAACAGGAAAGGCAGGAAACAAGCTTAAAAAATGTTTTTTTGATCTCTTTCCCAGATGCTCTCTTTGTACACTGCAGGAGTGCCTGAAATCAGAATATGATCTCACTGCACTCAGTTGAGTGAGCAAATGAAATGGGCCCAGAAGGAGTATCCAAACACAAATTTACAAAAGGGGCGGGCAGTTTCAAAGCCACTAAGATTAACACCAAAACAGAAACCGGGAAGGTGGGTGGGAAAACTAACTGAACAGAGTCAAAACTTCCAGTTCAGTTAATATTCATGCAACACGATTAAATCAATTTAAATACTGTATTTGAAAAAATGTGCAGATAAAGGTACTTAAATTCTCTTACACGTCCAGTTGAATACAGCTAGATCTTAGTCGGCCAAAGCTAAGGTTTTTAAGCAGAAAATATTTCAAACTGTACCATTTAAATAGGCAATGACAGGAAATTTAAATGTTTTTCCCGTAGTGGTCCTTTAAGTGGATGGGCAGAGGAGCTTTTCTCTGCGAGTTCTTTAGTGGCTGCTGCCACACCACAGAATCTACTGCTAGGACCTTTCTCCCATGCAAACTGTCTCGTGGAACCACTAAACATTTCCAGCTTCTTACGAATGGGCTCAACTGTGTCAGGTCCCTTCCAAGCACAGGATGAGATCCAGATCAGCCTTCTCTTCTGCTATGGAGACTAAATCGGGAAGTAGACTGGTTAATGCCTTGAGTAATAATTTCAGAAGAGCAATCCCCCCCCTTTTCTGTCCAAGTAGTTCCAGGATCTCTCCAAATGAGACGTATATTAAGAGGGTTGTCTGGGGGAACCTTCTCATTCACTGAAATCCGTATCAATTGTAGGAGATTCTTCAGGGAAATCTAAGTGCCTCATCTTACAAATGTGTTTCCTATGAACCTCTTCTGTGGGCTGCTAAGGGGAAGACTCAAACATACAAGGTCTCATTAGGGAGAGTAGGTTCCAGGCTTTTGAATACCGACTTGACTCAATGGGACAAAGAGTATAGGATCCAGACCCTGAGAGACCCTATGGGCAAGGGCTGGATCAGACTTTGAAAGGGAAGATCTCTGGATTTAGACAGCACAGTCCAACACTGAGCCTGAAACAGATCCAGGGAGACCATCCTCTGGAGCTGAAACCCTCTGAGGTAGCTTGATCCTGGAAGCTGTTCAGCTATTATCCAAGGCAGTCACTAGAGAAACTATCTAGTGCTGAGGCCCCTAAGTGCAGGACAGGATCCGAAGACATCACACCTGATCTCAAGTTGTCTGAGCAGATGCCAATATTATGGCTCTGAGAGTCTAATGGCACCAACAGAGAAATGACTGAGGTTGAAGAGCTGAAGTCTTGGCTCAGATACAGACCTACCTTTGGCTAGAGTCAGATCCATAGTGTATGATCAGGGGGTTGGATCAGAGAAGGAGCCATACTAGGGTGATAGAGATAAACAGCCCTAGTGGCTCCAACTGTGGCTGGAGCTGGGAGAGTACTCTCACTGAGTAGGAAAAAAAGTTATGTCTTACCATAACGTTCCATCTGTATTATTCATCATCTTTCCTTCATCACTGATGGGTTTGGTTCCGAGCCCTCGGAACCAAGTCGGCCTATTAGCAAGCTCGCACCAGCCTAAAAAAACTTGAGCCAAGTCTCTACCCAGAATGCCCTTCTCCTGGTTACTTCAGATAGAGTTTGCTAAGAAAAAGAAGTAAAGCCGAGGCCACTTGTGCGCAAATACCCTAAGGCACCACTTAGACCCAAAGCATCCCCAGGAGCCTTTGGAGGGGGAAGGAGGGTGGGAAGTGATGAATGTCTATACACACTGAGCAGAGTGGAGGAGAGGTGTTGACTACAACTCTTAGCTGAGATATACAACTATCCTGTTTTTTTCGATTATTTATACTGATTATTGTTTCTAAAAATTTATATATAGCACTTTCTATTGCCTGCTGCATAGTTTTTGAGTGTATTTCATTGCTATTAACTAATCTGCACGGGTAACTAATTTGTTTGCAGTTAAAGGCATTCTGTAGAGTCTCACTGCTCCTTTATCTGTTAAAAAACTTTCATTTTGTGGCTTTCTGTAGTGCTTACTGTCTTGTAGGCTAATATCTTTAGTATTGTCCCCACCCTCCCTGTTGGTGTCTTGCTGTTATACTTGGTGGCTTTGCAGTTGCCCACCCCTACTGTAAATCTGATCTGGGACACTCCTCCCAGTCTAGTGTCATTAGCTCATTCTACCTAATACAGAGAGAACATTTGATAAGGCATTCTGTTTCTCCTTTTTCCCTTTCAAAAAAACCCCTGAATCTCCTTGTTTTCTGACTGTGCTTCTCAAACATTTTGAAAATATAGAGTATATTTTAGAGCATTATAACTGTAATTGCCTTAATATTGCTACAACTCAAGTGCTCTAGGTTGCGCTGCATCTGAAGTGTGTGTTTTAGCTGCTTTTCTGTATATATAGACTTCTCTGTATATGCAGACTAGCTACTTAATCTGCTATGTGTTACTGCCTCAAATAGTTTTTCAGTTGTGCACTTGGCCTTGTTTCATTTAAAAAGTTTTAAATTGCTAATTTTGTAGAGTTTAATTGCATTTACTGTTTAGGACTACACACTCGTATGTTAGCCTTTTCTGTGTTTATTTACTGTATTACTGCATTGTTTAGCCTGTTCTAAAAAAAAAAAACACTATCTTGTTTGCTCGTTTCCCACCTTTTCTAGCCAGTTCACACGCCAGGCTTTGCTTGTCTCAGGACTTTATTTTCTGTGCCCAGAGCTATCCAGACTTTGCTGTGGTAGAGGGAAATCCTACTGCTTACCAGTGGGACTGGTGAGCATTGTACTGCCTAACGCCAGAGGAGTAGTTTCCAGCTCTGAAATTGTAATTTTATTAGCCTTTGGGCTATCCCTTTCAACTTTCTGGCTTAAAAATGCGGGTGTTTGCACATTTTTCACATCGTGCAGCACTGCGAGGCTACAGTTAAACTATTCCAGGTGCCAGAAAGTCTGCTCTTCAAATTTTCCCTTAGAACTAGCTGGTTTCTCAGTAGTAGCACTAAAATCTGAACCCCCTGTGATTAGCACTTGCTCTAGAACCTGCTGGAAAGCACTAGGAAGCCTGAAACTGATACAAGCACTCAGCTCTCCTTGTCAATAAGGAGAAATTAATCATAGGCACTAAACAGCCTATAATTACAAAGTACCTTGCAAAGGTAAGGGAAAACAGCTCTTAAACTTTACAAAAAAGCACCTAAACAGGCATGTCCAAGGGTCAGCTTCCGGTGATTTCTCCTGTCCACCTGGTGAATCTGGGCATGCTGGGGCAATGCGGCAACTGCCTCATGTATACAACAATCCTCTCCTCCTACCACCCAACACTACAACCTGCGAGAGATGCACTTACATAGCCAAACTGGAAGCAAAGCTCTCACGGCCAAGATTGTGCTAGACAGTCAAGAGGAGGAGGTTAACACCTGCATTACACCTCAAGCAACTCCTAGCCCTTCAAAACCCACACCATCAACACCCACACATAGCAACACTAAACCTACATATGCGGAGGCCCTTAACATTAACCTGCCCAAGCAATAAGAACCTCCGAAGCCAAAACGCAAACAAATACCAGTCACAACCAAAGTGATACACAGCTCACAACACCAGTGTGCCACCCAACAGCAGCCCCTAAGGCAAGACAATGTACCCAACACTTTAGTCATAGGTGACTCTATAGTCAGGCACACTGATTTCCCACTCACCAGGCTGAACAAGGAGAAAATTACAGTCAGCTGCCTGTCGGGTGCCAGGATCCGCCACAACGCATGCACTCAAGTCACTCCACAACAAGTACAAATACGACTCTCTCACTGTCCATGCTGGAGTGAATTACTTAAGACGTACCTCCCTGGACTACATGAAAAGAGACATGGAAGAGCTCTTGGATCATGTGACCCAGGCAGGCATGAGCCTAGCCCTGAGTAGCATCCTGCCTTCGCCCAGAATGATACCACAGTATAAGGACAAAATGATTGACTTCAACAATTGGCCAAGCTTCTGGTGTCATTCAAAGGGGATCCAGCATTTGTCTGCCTAGCCGCCTAGGAAGACATGATCGACAAACCATGATGCTTTGCCAGTGATTGTCTGCACCTGTCATCCATGGGATTCATCTTGCCACCCCTATGGTGCCTTTTTTAGGCAAGGTTCAAAGGATAAAACCACCACCATAAAAGATACAAGCATGCAAAATCTGAAGGTAATGCTACTCAATGCTAGAAGTCTAAACCTCAAAATGCACTCTCTCGAGGCACTCCTAAAAATGGAGAACATCGATATCTGTGCAGTAACGGAGACCTGGTTCAAGACTCGAGAGAGCACCCTGCAATACCAGGCTACAATTCGTACCACACTTTCCGGCCACAAAACCAAGACCAAAACACTAAAGGTGGAGGAGTGTCCATATTCACCAAGGATATTCACACTTCTAGGCTAGTTGCCCAACACAATGCATCTGAAATTCTCCAGGTGCAACTAACACTAGGTTAGACTGCAATCCAAACTGTAGCTTGCTACAGATCCCCCACCATGCCCCAAGATTCTCACTACACCTTTCTAAACATACTGGAAAATATTAAGATGCAACCAAACACCCTAATACTGGATGATTTCAACTACCCTGCCATTAATTGAGAAAACTACTCTGGTACCAACTCCTTTTCCCCACGGTTCTTGGAATTTATAAATTCCAACGCCCTGGATCAACTGATCCATTGGTCCCACCAGGGGCTCCAATATCCTAGACCTGGTCATTACCAACATGGGAGATAGATGCTCCACACCAGTGGTCACCCCCTCATTGGTCAGGTCTGACCATAAGCAAAATCACCCTTGACATCCACATTTTTATTTTATTTTTTTTTTATTTAACATTTGTTGACCGGGAAAGTCCGACTAGGTTCCACAGATCCTGTTTTCAGCGGAGGCACGGGGAGAAACGCTCCAGAAGCATGTCTTTAGAATGTGGGAGGAAACCGGAGTACCCGGAGGAAACCCACACGAATGCAGGGAGAACATGCAAACTCCACACAGAAGACACCCCAGCCGAGAATCGAACCAGAGAACCTCTTGCTGTGAGGCGACAGCATTAACCGCTGCACCACTGCGCCGCCCCCCAGTAAGGAAACCTCCTTAAAAAACTTCTCCAAAGCTAATTTCATGCTACTGAAGTCAGAAGTGACAAACTTCACAACACCCACACAGACAGGCTCTGGAAGTTCTACTGCAGAATCCTACATTAAGGCACTGTACCAGCACATCCACTTGTGCATGAATCATGCCATCCCAAATAGAACCAAGATGCTCTTCTCCAAAAAAAGGAAGCCAATCTGGTGGTCCCCTGCTATAAACAAGCTATAAAACAGAAGGAAGAAACTGTTGCAGAAAAGAGGAAAATCCCAGGATCCAAAAAACTCCCTCACCAGCCTCAGTAAGAAGCAGAGATTCCTCAAAATCCTCAAAAGCTAGTTACGAAAATAAAATTGCCAAAGATTTCAAAGACAACCACAAGGCATTCTATAGTTATGTCAATAATCTAAATGGCAATGCTCAAATCTGCTGAGCTACAACAGAATGGCACTAAATATACTGATCCCAAGGATATTGCCAATATCCTGGTAGATCGATTTAGTGCCAACTTCACCCCCCCTCACCCCCTAAAGGGCCCATCTCAATACCAAAAGATTGCCAAATTCCGATAATCACGGCCACACAGGTAGAAACCGCATTCTCCTAAGCTAAGAATACAGCATCCATGGGACCAGATGACATCCCAGGCTGTGTACTACATGAACTACAAAATGAACTGGCACCTCACCTAAGTGTCATGTTTAATCATAGACTCACCTCAGGCTTCGTGCCCACTGAGTGGCGCACAGCTACAGTTATCCCGCTCCACAAGGGAGGATCCGCCTTGGATCCCGGGAACTACCGACCCATCACTCTGACAAGCCTGATCTGCAAGGGCATGGAATGTATTATCATGGAACTTATAAACAAAGACATTGGCAACCTTCAAACACTGGACCCCACCCAGTTTGGGTTTGCGAAGGGCCGATCTCATCACCTGAATCTGATTGACTCTGAATCAGTCTTCAGAGCTGTGGACGAGGGTAAGGCGGTCCACACAGCCTATATGGACCTCGCCAAGGCCTTCGACACCATCCCCCACTCTGGAATCATAGATAAACTTACTAAGCTGGGCATAAATCCCTATGTCACTCGATGGGTTGCCAACTGGCTTACTGACAGAACCCAGACTGTAAAAGTAGCCAACTCCAAATCCAGCTCCAGACAAGTGACAAGTGGAGTACCTCAGGGTTCAGTCCTGGGACCACTCTTGTTTGGCATCTACTTCTCTGAAGTACAGGCCAACACTAAGGGACTCTGGCTAACAAAGTTCGCAGATGACTGCAAACTGGGAGCCATTATTGAATCCCCATATGATGTGGAAATTCTACAAAAGGGCCTTAGAGAAACAGATGCCTGGTGCCAGAGCCATGGGCTCAAGCTTAATGCCAAGAAATGTATAGTTATCCCCTTTGGAAAAAAACATGTATCCATGAATTACCACATAGGTGGCAGGACACTAAACATCGAAAGTGTGATGACAAGACTTGGACACAGGTGGACAGTGGTCTCACTTTCGATAACCACATCGCCACAACAGTCAGGAAATCTTTCTGTGGCACACCTCATCACCAAGGGCTTTTCATTCAGAGAAAAGGAGGTCATTGTCCCACTGTACTCATCCCTCATTAGACCCATTATAGAGTATAATGTCCAGTTTGGTATGTACCTCACAAAACATCTGCAACAGCTGGAAAGGCCACAGAAATACTTCACTAAAAGAATCACAGGCCTAAAAGCAGATGCCATATGTTGACAGTCTAAAAAAACTCCAGCTATACTCTGTGGCATATTGTCTACTCAGAGGCGAGCTCTGCTTAACATACAAGGCCATGTCAAACCCTGAGCTGTTGGACGTGCTACACTTACAGAAATCCCAATCCCTCAGAGCCACACGCTCCAAGGATCTAAACCTTGTCATCACAATGAACAAAACATGCTGGAGGGATAGGTTCCTGACCCAGAGACTTCCCATACTCTGGAATAAACTACCCATACATGTAAAGCAGAGCGCCTCATTGGCCCTCTTCAAAAGGAACCTTGATTGGATGGGGGATAGGGAATTCACCCCGGGGATCATGTCAGTCGCCCTGCTAGACAGGGGTCCAGAGAAGTAAATATTGTGGGAAGAAATATCCAGGGAATTGTTATGGCTAGGCTTGCATAGGCCCTAGGGCCGATAGCTTAGTACCAACCTATGAACCTATGAAAGATGATGAACAACACAGATGGAACGTTATGGTAAGACATAACTTCTTTATCCGATGTTGTTATTCTTTCCATTCATCACTGATGGGACAGAATCCCAAGCAACCTCGAGGTCCATGGGTGGCCCTTATGGAAGAACATTCCTGAGTACCACTGAGTTGAAGGCAGCTCTCCCTCTGGAGACCAGGTCCAATTTGTAATGATTAATAAAGATACGAGGCTTAGCCTAAGTAGCTGCTTTGCCGATATCATCCATGGAAGCCCTGGAATGGAATGCTATAGATGCTGCCATAGATCTAGTGGAGTGATCTTTAACTTTTGGCATGGGTTCATTAAGGAGGGACTAGATAAAACATATGCAGTCCCTTAGCCTCCTTGATAATGTAACCTTGAAAACAGCCTCTCCCATTTTGGGTCCAGAAAAGGAAATGAAAAGCTGTTTAGATTTATGGATAGGTTTGATCCTGTCTAGGTAAATTCTCAATTGTCTATGTACATCTAAGGAGTGAAGGCAATACTCTTCCTCTATTGGCAAAATTCAGAAAAAAAAAAAACACTGGTAGATCAATGGTCTGGTTAATGGAGAATTCAGAAACAACTTTGGGAAGAAAGGATGGGTTCATCCGAAGTGACACTCTGTCTTTATGAAACACCAGATAGGGCCTCTTGATAACACAATGCCTGCAGCTCCGAGACTCTTCTAGCAGAAGTAATGGCTACCAGGAACAAAGATTTCCAAGACAAAAAATGTAGGTCACATTTAGCAGCAGGCTCAAAGGGTTTTTGAGTCAAAGACTGAAGGACTAGAGTGAGGTTCCATGGTTCCACGGGCTGTCTGACAGGAGGCCTGAGATGAGAGGTCCCCTTGAGGAAAACCTTGCAAAGACATAAAGAGATAAGAGGAGTGCCATCTATACCATTGTGGAAATTGGAAATTGCCACTAGATGCACTCGTACAGTAGAGGCAGAGGCTCCATTATCAAAAAAACTTAGTATTGAAGCATTGCGGTAACTGGAGCCAAATATGGGTCTATCATGTTATCCTTGGACCAGATGGAGAACCTTTTCCATTTATCCTGATATAGTCTTCTCATGTATGGTTTGTGAGAGGCCAGAATAATGTCTCGAACAGGCGACGGGAGACCAGCTTGCCTGGCAGCTAATGGAAGTGGAGAAACCAAGCTGTCAGCTTGAGACTGGACAGATTTAGGTGAGTCAACCCTTGGGGCTGAGTAATGAGATCTGGTAGAGGATCCAGAATCCACGGTGGGTATACTAGGTGAGGCCGAAGGAAGGGGAACCAAACTTGTTGAGGCCAGAATGGGGCTATGAGGATCACCTTGCATCTTAACCGAAAAGCTTTCTTTAGAAATTGTGGGATCAGAGGGATGGGAGGATACAGGTAAAGTCCCATGGCCAATAGTGGATCAAAGCATCTCTCAGTGACTCTCCCCTCCAGGAGAGGGAGAAATAGTTGCTGCATTTGGTGTTTGATGGGGAAGCGAAAAGATCGCAGCAAGGCTGGCCCCAGTGATTGAAGATTACAGACGCCACCTCGAGGTTGAAGGACCACTCGTGGAGCATGAGGGTGCATCTGCTCAGTTTGTCTGCAATCGTGTTGGAGCTCCCTGGGATATGCATTGCTATCAGAAAGCGGTTGGAAACTATCACCCACTGCCAAATTCTTATGGCTTCTTGACATAGGGGGTAGAGCTTGGTTCCTACTTGCTTGTTGATGTACCAGACCACTGACATAATGTCTGACTGAATTGCTACTGTCCCGAAAGGGAGAGCTGAACGGAAGGCCTGGAACGCTAACAGCTCGGCTCTCAGTTCCAGAACACTGATATGCAGATGGGCTTCTGAGGTGGACCATGTGCCTTGGACAGTCTTTCCCTATAAATGGCCCCCCACCAGATCAGGGAAGCATCCGTGGTCACAATGGCTGTGGGCTAAGGGGGTTGAAATGGGCTACGCCAAAGATCTACATCTGGCCTCATCCACTGAAGCAGGTCCTGTTTGCAGGAGTTGGTTATTCAAATCTGGTAATCGATGAGATGACAGTTTGGGAACCACTGACAGGAGTCATTGCAGAATTCGCATACATAGCTTTGCTAGAGGTATTTGCTATTGGAATTGACACAGATCTCATTACACATGCTCTGATCCACGATTGACGTTCTATAACCTAGGGCTTGAAGAACTTCCCTTGCAGAGGCTGACGTTTGAGAAAGAATCACTTGGATTTGAAGCCTCAGTCAATGCAGTCAGTGAATTGGGAGGGATACCAGACAGGACTGAGTATTGAACACTGCTTCAATAAACTATCTGTTGTGTAGGGATATGGTTTGATTTCTCCCAATGTATCGTTATTCCCAACAATTTTGCCGGAGAGAGAGTATAGTGCAACACTGTTACCAGAAGATGCTCGGTGGGGGGCGGTAAGGAGCCAGTTGTCTAGATATGGAAACACCCGGAATCCTTTGTCTCAAGTGACCTGTTACCACTGCCATGCATTTCATGAACACTCTGGGGGCTGTAGAGAGACCAAATGGTATGGCACGGAATTAGAAATGACTTGCTCCTAGCTGGAAGTGAAGCAGACCCCTGGAGCGTTTGTCCATCTTGATGTGGTAACACGCATCCCAGAGATCTATAGAGCACATCCAATCGCCTTCTTTTAAAAAGGGAAAGATGGACTGAACCGTGACCATCCAGAATTTGGTATGGGTGACAGACTTGTTTAAACTACTGAGATCCAAAATAGGTCTCCAGTCCCCCGTCTTTTTTGGCACAAAAAGAATCTAGAGTAAATTCTGGATCCCTGCTAGTCTGGTGGGATTGGTTGGATGAGTTTGAGACAGCTTTATAATCTCTGAAGCTGTTTCTTCCCTTTGAATGGGTGGAATGTCTGGAAGTTTTCTTGGAAATTTTGGCTAACAAGAAAGTGGAATGTTGTAACCTCTGGTAATAATGTTCTTCACCCAACGATCGGTGGTGACAGGTTGCTAGGCAGCTTGGTGCAGAGAGAAACGACCGCCGACTGCTTCCAGAGGTAAGCAATCAGGCCACCCCTCAGGAGAGCTGATAAGGCTGTCCAGAGAAAGAATCTCTGGAGCCTTGGTTACGAGGACCCCCTCTGCCTCTATAGGGGCATCTTCTGGAATTCTTACCCCCTCTGCCTCTGGGAGTATCACCACATGCAGCACGGAAAGGACCCTGAGATTTCTTATGCCACATTTTCCCACTCCTCTGATTCCTGGAGAAAGTACGTTGAGGGTTGGAAAACCGTAGGCCTACAAGAGACAGGGTGTTTCCGTCTTGCTCACACCTGGCTAGCGTGTCCTTCACTTTGGAGTCAAAAAGGGACGAAGCTTCGATGGGAGCATTCAGAAAGGAAGACGAAGGAATCCACTAGATCACAAATGCACATCCAGGTATGACTCCTCATAATACCTGAACCCGCTGCTCTAGCTGCCCCTTCGGTTGCGTGTGATAGCAACCTCATGGATGAGTTTGATACTGATTCCAGGGTTGCGAGCTGCAAGGCCACTTCGTCCCTGACCTTGTCAGACAACTGTCCTGCAAGCGTCCCAGAGAGTTCAGAGATAAAGCCCCTCTGGAGCCTCGTAAAATGTGCCAAATAATTCAGGGGCCGTATAGCAAAGGTCCCTAATGCAAAAACATGCTTCCCAAGTCTGTCCACCACCCGGGACTCTGTTGTGCAGGTGGACAGTGGGACTTTCCTCAGGCAAGTCCTTTTTCATGGCCACTACCAGTGCGGGTTCTCCTCAGGAGAAGAAGGAATTTTGTCTGGTCGCCGAGGGATCACCTCAATGGAATCAGGGTTCTTCCAAGCATGCTGCATGACGAGCTCGTCGGCAGGTGGGGTCACCCAAGAGGTAGAAGGCCAGGTACAAAAAGCCTGCAGGAACACTGACTCCTCAGACAAAGGGTTGGAAGGCTTCCAGTCACCTCTCTGCTTTAACATCTCCAGGATGTCTCCGGAGAAATCAGGAGGTGACCGTGAGGACCCTTCACCATCATCGTAATCCATGTCTTCCGTTAAAGACTCCTCTGGCGAGTCCATGCATTTCCTCTTGCAAGTCTTCTTTCAAGGGGGCTCCTCAGTGGTGGTCTCTGAGGAGGACTCGGAAAAGTAGGTACCTTGAACAGGCTTGTCCTGCAGCTTCTCTGCTCGGTGTCCTGGGGGGGGGTCTGTGACAGCTGTAGCTCAGGGGGTGAAAACTGGGTTCCAACATCAAAGGAGTGCTGCCAGAAGCAAGAGCCCTCTCCATTGCGCGGAAGGCAGGCCCGCCCGAAGAGGGATAGGAGCCCAGAACGAGAAAGAAAACCTTGGGACTGTGGTCACACCCCACTCCGATGAACCTGCCCCTATGGATGGAGCCTCAAGCAGGATCTGAGTGGACATGGCCATTGGGGCAGAGGATGGAACCAAGGAGAGAGGCAGCTCCATACCCAGAGCAGAAGCACCCATCCCCCAATCCCCAGATTGAGGAAGGACCAGTTCAGCAGGAACCGAAGACCAAAGGGACAGACTCTGAACCGGAGTGAGATTCACCATAGGCACCGAGGTGATGGGTTCCAAGAAGGATGTTGGAGCAGATGGCTTCGAAACCGAGATGGTCGAAGGAGTGTGAGATGGAGTCCGTGGATAAGTCAACCCAAGTCCTGCAGGTGGATGGGTCTTAGAAAGTGAGGGAATCCCCCTGGCTAACATCTGGTCTAGCAGACGCACCATGTTTTGTTCCGAAAGGCTCCTGGTGGATCTAGTGGATACTCCAGATGGAGTGGTGGATCTAGTGAATACTCCAGATGGAGAGAGTCAGGACGTTAGAGGAATGGGCTATATGCTTGGCCCAGAAACGGATCTACAGAGGGGGAGTATCGGCTCCATGGTGCAACGTCTGCTGGCACTGAAGACTCTAGTTTCGAGACCGGGAGTAAAGGGGTCAAATCCAGTGAGGTCGGTACAACGCTCGGTGCCGAAGTGGCACTGAGTCGAAACGGTCAGTTCCAAAATGGAAACTAATGGTGTAGTTGAAGGTGTGCCCTGAGCCGAAGTGACTACAGGTGCTGAAGTCGAAATAGGCGTAGTAAGGTCTATGATTGGTGCCACAGGCAGGACCAGTGCCAAAACAGACGTCGGTATCTAAAGTTTTGAGATGGTCGGAGCCGAAGAAGACTGAGCCGAAGAGGCAGATTTATGCTCAGACGATAACTTAGGGACCTTAAATTTCCCAGGCTTGCTCTGATCACCCGATGGTGAAAGAGGAACAAAATGGGATCTCTTTTTGTCCTTAGGAGGGGTTGAGACCTCCATCGCAGAAATGGCCTCTGAAAAGGGAGACTTGAGTAACCCTTTCAGAATGAGTTTATTTTTATGCTCATTAAGACTGCGTTGGCTGAAGCAAATGTCACATAGAAGCTGCACCGAAAGGTGGGCCACTCCCAAACAGTATACACAGTCATCATGAGAATCACGGTTAGGTAAGTACCCTTCTTATCAGACATCTTGGTAGAAAAACACAACAGGTCAATTGTATAATCCAACTATAATGAAGTCAATTCCTTTCAAAAAACATACAATACACTGAATAAAGGTTAAAGCTAACAGGTTAACCAGGAGAAACAATACCAACTATGTTATTGAAGAAATACCGCAAGGGTAAGGGAAGAAAGACAGTACCAACAATGATACTTGAAAGTTTACTAACCGTAACAATGGGTAGAGAGGAAAGAACAAGGTTAGACAGAAGAAATGATACTAAGATACTAATCATTTAGTAAAATGTGAGGCTATCCAAAAGTTTTTATACAAATATCAAAAATGATTTCACTTAGCTGAGAGCTCGGCTGAAACACAGCTTGGTAAATGAGATCTGAGGTAACAAGGAGAAGGGCATTCTGGGTAGAGACTTGGCTTGAGAGTTTTTTGGCTGGTGCGAGCTTGGTAATAGGCCGACTCAGTTCTGAGGGCTCCTAACCAGACCCATCAGTGATGAATGGAAAGAAGATTAACAACATCAGATCAGTCTTTTCCTTGTATGCTTTAGTGAGACTCCTGGATGATCTGACCGAAACAATGAAACTTAGGAAGGAGGCCTAGATGAGTAAAGGGGGTTGGCAGTGTAAAATGGGAGACAATTCTCAGAGAAATAGTATATGGGAGTATCTAAGTGGTGTCATGGGACCTATAGGATCAGAGGGAGGTGTTGGCTTTGAAGGTTTAGCCATAAGGTTTAGCCATTTTGGGTGCAGGAGCCAAAGAAGCTGTCAGATCCAGGGAGTATTTCCTCTAGAATTTAGATTACTCCTTCTCTGAACCTTCAGACAGTCTTTTCTTAAGTCTTTGCTGAAGTAGTAGAGAAAGATACCCCTGACTTCCCCAGTGTTGAAGAAGTCTTCACACCTGATGAAGGTTGGACGAGATCCTTCAAAATTTGCTTGTTCCATCTCCACAATAGATGAGGTGAGACCAAAAGGAAGCGCATGAAATTGGTAGTGACTGGCTCCCTGCCTGAAATGGAGGTACCTTATGGACCGTCTGTTCATTTTGATGTGACAGTATGCATCCTATTTAGCATATCCAGTTTTCCTTCTGTAGAAAGGGAAAGATGGACTGAACTGTGACCATCCTGAACTTCATGTGTTTCATCGATTTGCCCAGGTAAGTCAGGTCCAATATGAGCCTGAGATCCCCCATTTTCTCTGGAACTAAGAACCTAGAGTAAATCCCCGAACCATGCTGGTCTGATGGGACCTCCTGGATGCCACTTTTGAAGCAACTTTACAGTTGCCTCCCTCTGAGTGGAACATAGGGGAGATGTTGTTTTGGTTTGGGGGAATTTAAAAAGGGAATGAAGTAACCTCTGGATATGACCCCTTGCCCTCAGTCATTTGTAATTGCTAACCAGGCTTCATAGCTGGCATTAGGCACCCGCGGCAAGCCTCCGATCATCTGCCCGTGAAAGAGGGCCTCCAAGCAGCAGTAGTGGGGTTTCTCCTTCTCCGTCATTCATTCCTCCACATCTTGTAGATGTCCGCACAGCTACATGCTTTCACCATGCGATCACAAACTTTTTTCCATTTTTTTTTTTTTTTTTTAATTTTAACTTGTCTGTAAGCTGCCCTCAATCAGGTCCACTTAATGAAGCAAAGGACCTGATTGGCTGCAACAGACAAGTAAGTTGTCTTTTTTTTTTTAAGTGGGGCAGTTCTGGGACTTTTCTCTCTTTTGCTACAACGTTTTGGTCTGCAGACTTCCTTCTACCTTGACTCTTGCATTGTTAAAGTTTTGTGGTACAGTTTGTGCTTGGCTTCAGAAACGTGGAGTAGGCAGTGTATGTTAGATTTCTGTTATAGTTCAGCGGTATGTAGTCTGTAAAGGGACTCTGGGGAAAAAAACAGCAATGATTTAAAGTATGTAATGAGGAAGGTTGTAGTGGTTTTACAGCAATAAATAATAACCATTGGTCAGTACCAAATGTTAGCTTGTGGTATATTGGGCTCAAGTGTTAAGGAATGTCAGCAGATCATTACAAACCTAGCCAGTAACCCATTATTAAGATCCATGCCCAATTCAAGCAGGGCAGTATAGATCAGACCAAGGGACATTTTGAGGCTGGCTATCCAATTACCAAAGTTTACCTTAAAAGTACTAATGGTGATACTCTGCTTGACATTGCGGAAGTTTGTTCCAGAGGTGGGGATACACCGTAAAATGTATAAAATATATCTATAATACCAATGTGGCTTATTTGTTGAGATTTAGTTCCTTTAACCTGGTATTTATTGCTCCATTTATTTTGTGAAGAAACAGAAGGTCAAATAAGTTGGATTTTTCATGGCTTAGAAGGCCAGATGCAGACCCCCCCCCCCCCCCAAAAAAAAAAATGTTTATATATATATATATATATATATATACATATATACATATAGTCTGCTTTAAATTTAAAACTTTCACAACGTTTTGAAACTTTGAACTGTTTAAATGGATCTCATGTACAGAGCATAATGGTATATTCATGGGTTTCTTTGCTGTAGTGCGATCTCAGAATTGGTGCATTTAATTAGCAGGTGGTTTGGGGGGCACACTCCCTCATGTGTCAATTTAGAGTGTCCAATCCACCTATTGCAGGTCTTTGGAATGTGGGAGGAAACCCACACTAACACAAAGAGTACATGCAGAGTCTGCACAGAAGACACCCCAACCAAGAATTGAACCACAGAACCCTAGTGTTTTAGTGTACTCAGTCCTACACAGCTGTGGTATGATAACCAGGATCAATAGAATGGAGCATCTTTGGTTTATTGCTGTAGTGATGTGGAACAGAACAGGGTAATGACAACATGCAGAGTAAATCCATGTATTTGTAGTGACCTTGCTAAATAAAGTGTCACAAAGGTGCAAAACTAGGTTGTGCACAATACAGTGACTGTTCCAAGACATGGTATTTCACACCAGAAAACACTGCAAAGAGCAACCTTCTTGTAAACTGCAGTATGTGAATATCACTCAAGAGGTGGCTGAAATCACATACCCACTTCTGTTCTTGTTACAGTGAAAAAGAAAGGCGTGTAGAGTACGAAAGGAGGAAAGCAAGAAAACAGCACACACGGGAGAGCAAAAAATACAGTGATATGAAAAAGGTAGGACGGTAGGGTACCTTTTTGGGGAGAGATCCACTCTAATTTAAGTGATGACAAGAGGTAAGCGAGCTATGAGGAGGTATTTTATGCAAGGAAAGGCTGAAAAATAAAAGCAGATGTAGGACTATGTTTTGGGAAAAAAAAAAAACAAATGCAAAAGAGTAGAAACAGATGGGTGGTTCTGCACAGAAAAGAATGGGTTGGAAATTGTTGGACAAATACATGGAGGATGGTGATGGGGAGGTTTTACCATATGTAAAATGTGGGGCAGAATACATATAAAAGAAGTCACACCAGTTAGGGTGCTGAATACAGGGGATGTCAGGGTGGCTAAGATGGTAACCTATACAGGACCAGTGTTGGATGATCAACATTTCCAGATGGTGACTGATCCTCTGTGACCCAAAGTTAAGGGGGTGCCACTCCAGTGAATCAGCAGTTAAGCATGCAAGGTTCTCTATCTTGACAAGACACTTGAATACATTGTAACAAGCAAACGACCTGGAAGCTGACACCACAGTTAGTCGATAGTCCACAAATTGCTCTTTATTGTAAAACAGATGTCCAAAACGTAACACAAGCGCTTTCGCTAGGATGTTCCTAGCTTTCTCAAGTACAATAACACTTTGTAAAACTTCAGCTTAAATAGCTGCTTACCATCAATTAAAATAGTTATACACCAATTAAAAATTAATTAAATAATTGATAAATTGATCCATACCATCCTCCCTGTTTAAAGAGCTACCTACTAAAAAGGTATACTCATAAACAAATATGTACCAAACCGTATTATTTACAGTTAAAACACCTTGTTAAACGATGATGTATTTCATTTAAAACCATAAAAATATGCTGCAAAACATACATATTGTGTTGAAAAACTAATTGACATTAAAAGGGGAAAAAAACCCTTATTCTTGTTTTTAATAAATACAGGACAATAATTATTATTTAACTCCTGTTGTGTTGTCCAAACTTGAAAAAAGAAATACATACTTGCAAATAATAACCACAAAGTGGACCTGCCAATACAATTTAAAGATGTCAGCAAAACAGTGGCTAATCAAAACAAAGAAAGAAGTGCTGCAGTATGAAGAACACATGTAAGGAAAGAAAAAGGAAAGAAAAGAGAAAAAAACAAACAAAAGAAAAAAAGGATAAAGCAAAGACAAGCTCGTAGACAGGTGGCCTTGCCTGTAAAACTTTGCATACCCAAAGACATGCATTGTCAAAAAGTGTGCCACTGACTGAACTAACTAAATAGGTAATGTTATAATCTAGTTCAAACAGCTTAAAGGGGTAGCAATGGGGGCACCGTGTGCTACCATCTATGCTAACATCATTCTTCATAGATGGGAACACGATTTTGTGTTCATACCCCCTTGGAACCAGCACTTGCTATTCTATAGGAGGTTTTTGGATGACATATGCATCCTATGGAAAGGAACACATGACTTGTTGGTAAAATTTCTAACTCACATTAACAACTCAACTAATTTTTTGAAATTCACTCATGAAGTATCACTGGATGAATTACACTATTTGGACGTGTGCTTATACAAAGACCATAGTAGAAAAACATTCCAATCCAAAATTTATCGTAAGCCATCATTTTCAAATTCTTTTTTGCACTATCAAAGCGCCCACCCTTTTGCTCAAAAGAAAGGGATTCTTAAAGGCCAGTTGATTAGGGCCTCAAGAATGTGCAGCTTAGAGCAAGATTACAATGAGGTGATGGTGTTGCAAAATATGTTTTTGGAAAGGGGTTATCCTTTGGATCTCTTCCAAGCATTACATAAGGAAGTGAATAGTAAAAGGAGTACATTGTATTCTCCACTTTTAGGCATGCAGGTGGTGAATAATCAACTGTCTGGGGAAGTAGAAAAGAATAATGTAAACAATAATGAATTCACAGGTCCTAAGTTCATATACACCTTTTGTAGTCAGGCAGAGGACATAGAGAGAACGATTACAAAGTTCTGGCCACTTTTAATGGCACAAGGCATTAAGAACATTTTACCAAGTAAACCGATGTTTATTAGAAAGAAGGGTGTTAATTTGAAGGACATGTTTGAGAGAAATTCAAGGGCACACAGCATAAAAGCTTTAATAACTAAAAAGCCTGGCACTTTCAAATGTGGGGCATGCCATCAGTGCCATGCAATTTTGAATAGTAAAGGCATATATCTCCCTTCTAGAAGGATGAGGGTGGATTCCCCTATGCATTTTACATGCAATTCTAGAGGGGTGGTGTACTTGGCAGTGTGCATGATTTGCAAAAGTTTCTATGTAGGGAAGACGGAAAGGGAAATTAGGAAGAGAATGTATGAACATTTTTATGAGTTAACTAAAAATAAGGAAACCAATGCCCTTTTTAAGCACTCCCTGGTATGTCCCAATCATAATTTCAAATTTATGATTCCTGAGCAAATTAATAAGGATTCCAGAGGTGGCGATTGGGAAGCCACCCTGGAATACAGGGAGTTAGTGTGGCAGCTCAAACTGAACGCAGCCAGCTGGCCTGGGCTAAATGATACCATTAGTATAAAGCCCATTTTGAAGTTAAGAAGGGCTAGATTATAACATTACCTATTTAGTTAGTTCAGTCAGTGGCACACTTTTTGACAATGCATGTCTTTGGGTATGCAAAGTTTTACAGGCAAGGCCACCTGTCTACGAGCTTGTTTTTTCTTTTCTTTTTCTTTCCTTACATGTGTTCTTCATACTGCAGCACTTCTTTCTTTGTTTTGATTAGCCACTGTTTTGCTGACATCTTATTGGCAGGTCCACTTTGTGGTTATTATTTGCAAGTATGTATTTCTTTTTCCAAGTTTGGACAACACAACAGGAGTTAAATAATAATTATTGTCCTGTATTTACTAAAAACAAGAATAAGGGTTTTTTCCCCTTTTAATGTCAATTAGTTTTTTAACACAATATGTATGTTTTGCAGCATATTTTTATGGTTTTAAATGAAATACATAATCGGTTTGGTGCATATTTGTTTATGAGTATACCTTTTTAGTAGGTAGCTCTTTAAACAGGGAGGATGGTATGGATCAATTTATCAATTATTTAATTAATTTTTAATTGGTGTATAACTATTTTAATTGATGGTAAGCAGCTATTTAAGCTGAAGTTTTACAAAGTGTTATTGTACTTGAGAAAGCTAGGAACATCCTAGCGAAAGCGCTTGTGCTTTGGACATCTGTTTTACAATAAAGAGCAATTTGTGGACTATCGACTAACTGTGGTGTCAGCTTCCAGGTCGTTTGCTTGTTACTGGTCCTGGTTCTTGTTTTTTTGCTGGTTTACTTGAATACATTGTCCAAAACAGCAGCCTCAATGTTTGGTTAACAGGTAATGGGATATCAGCATCCACATAACAGGTAGTCTTCACCCCTGTGCAGTGAACAAGTCACACCCCCTCTCATAAGTTGCAACAGAAGAAGTTGACAATTAATGTGTCTGGGTCATCCAGTTTTTCTCTTGCTCATTGGGTGGATCTACAGAGTGTAGACATAATGGGGAAAGCGCCATTATGGCGACATGTTACTGAAACCAATGCTGTAGCTAAAGTGGTGCAAATGATATGATTGCCCTAGATGCAAGCTGTTATGGGGCGTGAGGAGTAGTGTAACAGCTTGCATCTAGGGCAAGCTGTTATGGGGCGTGAGGAGTAGTGTAACTGAGTTGGGTGCAAGAGCAGTGCAGCTAACTTCAGATGAGTTTTTTTTGTCCTCATCTTTGGAGGAGCTTTCTGGGAGGTGGCACTAGACTTTGATCTAGCAATGAGTTTGAATGGGTATCCATCACTGCTATTTGCCTTAGAGTTCCATGTATCTCTGTCATGCTGACAGTTATTCCCGTCTCCTGTGACACTCGATCCTACTTAGCATAGCCAGTGTTATTTTTTTTCTGCCATTACCTTCATGTAAAGAAGTCATCTGTGTAGATTTTTAACCATGTTCCAAATCCCCCCAGTGTTGTAAATTCACTAACTCTTAAAAGCCTTCTGTCAGTGGAGTTGAGAAGATGACAGGAGTCAAGAACCCGCTTCAAGCTCCCATCCCTGTCATTAGCCAGTGTGGAGTTGTGAGAGATGACAGGAGTGAGTTGTGAGAGATGACAGGAGTCACGTGCCCCATACAAGCTCCCATCCCTGTCAATAGCCAGCAGCCTGGTATGCTGAAGGCTGTATGGGAGGGTTAACATGGTTGTGGGAAAAAAAGTTTCATGTAGACAGCGTTGAAGTTAAAGGCTCTGGTTTCTTTAATAAACATTTTGATGTATACTTTCTTTACTTTCCTACCTTATATCTAAACAGCTTATAAGGATATTATTAGACTTTCAATACAAAAGTCATATTCATTTTCTAGATAAAAATATTATGGAAAGTTAAACTATATAACAAGAAATGCTGTAGGAACAGACAGTAGATAGACATATCTATCTGCAACTATCATGATATTTGTATTTTACAGTTATTCCCCCTTTCAGCCATGCAATAACCTTTGTGCATAATTGACTACTGGAAAACTACCTAGCGAATGTACTGTGGTTACACTCATTTCAGTTGCTGTGTCTTTATTAGTCCTGTTTTAACAGTACTCCTGTGATAAAATGCATCTAGAGTTTTTTTTAAATGCCACTGGTGAGTAATATCCCACATAATGGCACAAACTCCATGATTCTCATGAGTATATGCTGCACAGTATCCTCAAGATAGAACATGAATGACAGAAGGCATGCTGAGGCAGGGCTAGCCATCAGACAGTGTAAAATATGGCTGTAGGTGATTCAGTCATGTTGACTAATGTCACCAAATGGACATGGATATTTGCTAGTGATAAATGGGTTGAGGACCCAGACTAGTCCAACCTGCACCAGGGACCCATGCTAATGGAGGGAGGGGTGTACATGCCTCTGTTGACCAGTGTGTGCCTGCCATAAAGTCCAGTAGCCCTGAGTCAATAAGCTACTGGCTTGCCTGTGTCCAGTTTACCAGCCTGGGTTAACGCTGTTGAGAAAAAGCTGGACATAAAACCAATCAACCTGCCAAACATGAACCAAGAATTGCTTACACTCAGTGTAGGTTCACGACAGGATGGCGCTTAGAAGCAGATTACATGATGGTATGAAGGAAGCTGGACATTCTATGTATGGAAGGGCAGTGAAGCAAAGCCACTTGGCTTGGCATCCAGAGACTACTACTCCGGAGGAATTCTGTCTGGAAAATGGCTTGATAGTAGCCAACAAATGGTTCAGAAAGAGGGACAGTCACAAGATTATATAAAAGTGACCAACATGCAACTCAGGTAGAAGTCTCCTAATAAGAAAAAGGCACTGGGGTAGAATCAGTAATTGCAAAGTCATCCCCAGTGAAACAGTCAGCCCACAGCATAAAGCACTGGTTGCCACAATCAGCTGCAAGCAGTGGTCAGAGAAGGCTCTAAGGTCAACAGAGACCAGGCTGAAGACCTGGAGGTTGACTAGAGAAAAAGTACAACATTTCAAGGAATTACTCAGGGCTCTAGCACCCTAAGTAGAAGGGTGGTATGATGCACACTGTGGGACAGATTAAGAAATGTGAACGTCAGATCAGAAGCCAAAGTAGCTCCAATTCCAGAAAATATCAGAGAACAGATTACTGTGGTGCATGCACATGTGCAGAAAAGCAGAAGACAATATGGTGACAAAGATTTGGGACAGACAGGAAGAAGTTAAGAAGAAATGAGGGCATCCAGCAAAGAGGTGAATGGATTGATTGAAGATCTATGACAGTCTGGCATATGTGTCGAAGAGAGCAGGAGTGTGACATTGAATCGAGAGAAATGGCAAAATTTAACATGACACCCTTACCCCATGTAGAAAATGTGAAAAAGAGGGTTGATGTTGATGATAAAATGAAACAATAAATTTATTGAACCACAATGGCACTTCCCTACTCATGTACCAGCGTACATTCCAGCGATGGCTTTAGAGCATAATGACTGATAAGCTTGGTGCCATAGATGGAGTAGAACACTTAGAGGAAGCTTGGAACAAGGGTATGGAAGAAGTAAGGATTTTAACTATGGTAAAGGGAAAAGAAGGCAATCATGGGAATTAAGCAGACAAACACTTGAAGGCCTTTAATGATCACCTCTATAGTGATCTTTAAATGGTGCTGGATGAGCTTGGCAGGGAAGGGGGTGTGACAGCAATTTGGTCACACTTTATATTCTTCTGGGTAGGGCCCCCAACTTGAAACTTGCTGGGGGCCCCCAAAATCCTAGCACCGGCCCTGCCAGGCTTCTAGGTGCAAGGAGCATCGGCCCTCTACTGCCTCCAGATAGTGACAGTCAGGCAACACCTCAGGGATGCTGCAAGGATTTCTCCAAGGGAGAATGATGAGACCCCTGATAACAGCGGACCCCCCTCTGCCTCAAGGATAGCATCTACCACTTGAATTATTTCCTCCTCTACCCCTGGGGGAAAATCTCTCAGCATCCTGGAAAGGACTCTGGGATTTTCTGAAACACTTTTCTCCTGAGCCGATTCCTGCAGAAGGATCTTTGTAGGGTGGAGAATTCCGATGGCAGATAGGGTCTCTGTCTTTCTCACTGCAGGGAAGTGTGCCAAACAGTCCGTCCAAAGAGGGAGGAACTGTCAAAGGGGGCATTGACAAAAGATATCTTACAATATTCTTTAAAAATCACACAGCCACATCCAGCCATGCCCTTGCAGACACCAGGTCTACGAGGCACTCTGTGGGGGGTCCCAAAGGCCTCCGAGAACACTGACTCATCTGGGGTGGGATTTGGAGCCAACCAACCACCTCTCTAGCAAAGAATCTCTAAAATGTCTCCAAAGGAGATGCTGTGTGGAGATCTAGAGGACCTCTTCCCCTTCATCGAAGTCGGTGTCTGTCATAAATTCCTCAGGGGAATCCAGGTGCCTCCTTTTGCACTTTTTCTTCTGGAGAATCTCCTTGGTGGGATGCTCCAGGGAGGTGTCGGAAGAGGTCTAGGCTTCCTTAAGTGGAACAGTCTGGAGGCCCTGAGGAACTGTCTGTCCCAGTGGCAGAGATGTCTCCAACGCAGAGCTTAGGAGAGGAAGGGGTGGATCCAAAACTCTAGGGTCCAGAGGTCTCGTAGGAGTGGAGAGGACCCTCTCCACCTCAAAGGCAGGAGTAGTACTGGAGTCACAAGGAATCCTCCCCTGTCCCCAGGGATCAGGAACAGACCACCCCCTGTCACCAGCAACCCTCCGCTCTGAGGGGGGAGTCCGTGCACAGCTGTTGAACGCCAAGGCACCGAAAGGAAACACTGAGAGCTTCGGAAATGAAGTCATCCCGTCAGACAAAGTTGAAGCTTCAGCTCAAAGACACATTCAGCCACAAAGCAGTTAGAACCAAGCAAGTCAAGGAAGTAGTCTAACTCTAAGTAAGGACTATCGGGCCTGATGGACCGGACCCAGGAACCAATGGATCTGGGAGCTCTGAAATGGTAGGCTGGATCAGAGAAGGAGAAACAATCCTACAGGGAGAAGCTCTGCTCACAGATCCTGTAGGGGATTGACCTGAGAGGACCCCCATCTGGATCTGCGTATAGAGAAACTTCCTCATCAATCTATCTATGTAGGGGATGGAGATGAGAGGACCCCCATCTGGATCTGCGTATGGAGAAACTTCCTCATCAATCTATCCACCTCATTCTCAGACAGGCTCCTAGAGGACCTGATGAAGAGGACAAAGAGGAGGGTCTGGAATGCCTGGGTGAAGCAATCCTCTCAGACATGCTTGGCGCCACAAAAGAGGGAGCAGAAGCACTGGGTGCAGAGGAAGACACCGGTATCGGAGTCAGGGGACTCTATGCCGAAAGTCTCGGGGCCTTTTTTGTAGGCTCTGACTCGGACACTGAGGGGTTCAGGGGCAGTTTATGGTCCCTGGCCTCAGTTTTTGCCAGAGTTTTGAGAGCTTGAGGTAGAAGTAATATCAGGAGAAGGAGGGGTAGAAGACCCCTGAGAACAAGCTTGTTTCTTGTATCTGCAAGGATCCAGGGAAGAAAGGCCTTGCAAATAGACCAAGCCACCTGAAGGAGGGCAGGACACAAAACAGTAAACACTCCCAGTGGGCATCAGATACAGGGATTTTGTGCCTACAGGCGTGCATTTCTTAAACTTCAATAGGTTTAAGAGATTTCTCTGTCAAAATAGCAGAAAAAGGGTAGGAAGACAGAGATAAAACGTGATGACCATGCTTGGAAAAAAAACACAACTACATTTGGTTAAAAAAAAATAACCAAACAGGCACAAAAGAAAAGGGAGGGTAGGGGAAGAGAGGGAAAAGGTCAAAACCACTTACAACTGACCAAAACACATATCAAAAATGCCTGGGAGGAGCTCTAACAGACGCATGATGCTTCGCTGTGCGTGGCAAATGAGATCAGAGGTATCTGAGAGGAGCTAGGCAGTATGGGTAGGGTGGGAGGAGCTCTAGCTTGGAATCCTAAGCTTGCCGACGACCAAGTTGGTTCAGTGCTCAGAACAAAGACTCACAGATTTGATGAAGACTGAACAGACATCAGATTCAATTTTTTCTTGTTTCCTACCAGGGATGAGCCCCAAGTGGGCAGTAGAGAAATGAGGAAGAGAACCCCTACAGTGAGAGAGGCCATGAGGAATTCCCTTGGCTAAAAAGGTTATAAGTAGACTACCTAGTAGGCTAAGGGGAAGGAAGAAGGGAAAGACTGCAACAGTGAACACACTAACATCTATTATGTTAAATGTAGATAACTGTATTATTTTCTTAGTGTTTAACTGTTGCTATCCTGACTTGTGGAAAAATTCCCAAAGCTGAAGAGGGGACGATTAAGGAGTGGACAGGATGCCTTGCAATACTGCAGTGGTGAATCCTGTTCTGGACCTAGAAAAAGGATGCCAAGTGGTAGTGTTTGGTGAAGGTATGCACAGATGACCAGGTGGCAGCTTCCAGTATGTCCTTAATAGAGACTCCTTTCAATAAAGCAAATTAGGTTTCATTAGCCCTAGTGGATCATGACTAGACAGCCTCAGGAGATTTTTTTTTGCCATAATAGTTATTACAGAGATACAGTGGGAGATCCTTTATGACAGCCTGTTTAGAAGTTGAGTTTTCCCTCAGAGCCAGAGGCAAAGGTCACAAAGAGCTGGTCAGATTTCCTCAAGGTTCTTGTTCTGTTAAAATAGCTTAGCTGCCTATGCACATCCATGGAATGAAATATTTTTTCCCCTTTGTTTTGAGGTGTGGGAAAGAATGTGGGCAGGTGAATGGTTTGAATTAGAGAAGTGTCAGTGACCACCTTGGGCATGAAGGGTTAGTTCTGAGAGAAATCCCGTCTGGGTGGAAGATGAGGAATGGTTCCACCGCCGCGAGTGCCTGCGGTTCAAAGACTCTTCTGGCTAATGTGATGGAAAACTGCCCTGCTGCTGGCTAAGTTAGAAACTTCATTTTGACAGAGGCTGCAGGTTTGAAATAAATGAGGCAATGTCAATTTCTCTAGAACAAACTTAAGGTCTAATGGAGGGAGTTGCTTCCTGTGAGGTCTGATGTGGATGACTCCCCTAAGAGACTGTCTTAACAGGGGATGTAAAGAGAGACAGGCAGATAAGTTATATGGGCTGAAATGGCAGATGCATGAATTTTAATAGAAGAATAGGAAAGGTTTTTATAAACCAGTCTAGTCAGGTAATCTAGAATGGTATCAATCTGGATGGAATCAGGATGTGGTGCTGCTGGCACCAGATGGAAAATTTTCTACTTAGCCAAGTATTGTTTCCTAGTTCTAGGCCTTCTGGATTCCTTGAATGTCCCGAACCTGATTGCTTAGGTTAAGCTTGTTCCTGGATGCTGTGGAATTATATAAGCTGGAAGGCTGAGGGTCTGCAAGCTGAACTGCACAAGCCTTCGCTTGTCTTAAGGGAGAAAATTGAGATAGACTCTGGTTGGCTAGTTTGAGAAGCAGAGGATACCAGTGCTGCCTGAGCCAATCTGGGGCTATCAGTATTGCCCTTGGGCTCTCCTTCACTTATCTTTAAAAGCACTCGCGGCAGAATGGGTAAGGGAGGGAATGCATAAGTGAAGAGATGAGTCCAAGGGAAGGAGAAGACATCTGTTCTCCAGGCTGATTTCCACTTCAGCATTTTCCTTGGTGGCAAAGATGTTTATGTTTGGAACTCCCAGTCTCTAGGCCATGCTGAGAAAAAAATTCCTGATGCAAATCCCATTTGTGCGGGTCCATCACGTTTCTACTGACATGATCTGCTACAGTTTTTTGAGCCCCTGGAAGGTTTTGAGCCAGGTGGTGCAACCCCAGAGAGTGAACAGTTTCCCAAACTTGCACTGCTAGGCAGCATAGAGGGTAACAGTGGGTGCCACTCTGCCTATTTATGTACCACATGACTGTGGTATTCTGTTTTGACTAACAGGACCCCTGGTTCCTATTTTTCCCTGAAAGCTACCAGGTCTTTTTGCATTGCCGTAAGCTCTTTCCAGTTTGTCTGTCCTTGGACAGAGCCCCCCGACTTCCCTTGGGATTGGTGTAGAAAGTGAGAACCCCAGGCTGTCTTAGACATCTGTAGTGAGTTTGGCCCTGGGAGTCAAGCTGAGTGGAAGGTCATGAATTTGGGCACAAGCCTGTGCCCACCATACAAACTCTTCTTTGAAACAATGGATCAGCTGTATCTCGGTCTCTAGGGACTAAGTGTGGCACCATACATTTGAGGTACCACTGGAGTTTCAAGTGCAGCCTAGTCAGGAGAACCATGAGTATACATAATGCCATGTATCCCAGTGTGTGGAGAAATTCTCTGGCTGAGAAGCATTGGTTATGCTGGATTCTCTGAAAGGAGTGGATCAAAAGAAACATTATCTAGGGGAAGGAAGGCTTTTTAAAGAAGAGAGTCCAGGAGTGCCCCCAAGAAAACCATCTTGTTGGTTGGAACAGTTTTGGATTTTTGCAGATTATGAAGCCCAGGGAGGACAAGATGTCTTAGGTAAACTTCAGATCCTTGCAAAGCTTTAATAGATTATTGGCCTTGTATCAGGCAATTGTCCAGGTAGGAGTACATATGGACCTCTCTGATCCTGCAGAAGGCAACTACATGGGCTAATAACTTGGTGAAAACCCTTGGAGCAGTAGACAAGCCAAAGGGCAGTAATGCAAATTAAGTGAATGGAACCTACTCTGAAACAAAGAAAGCTTCTGTGCGATTCCTGAATTTGGATGTGCAGGTAGGCATCTTTTAGATCCAGAGAAACCATAAAGGCCAGAGGGATTTATGGGCAAGAGTTTTTGAAGAGTCAGCATTTTGAATTTTTTAAACCAAGAGAAACTGATTGAGGTTGATAGGTCTAAGATAGGAAACCAAGAACCTTCTTTTCTGGGAATTAGGAATAACCTGGAGTAAGACTCCTTTGCCTTTTTGATGTTCTAGAATAGGTTACACTGATCCCTGAGAATGCAAAAGTTTGTCTAGATTTAACTATGGAGATGAGGTCTTTAGCTAGTCTCACTAATCCTGTTAGGATGCCTGAGAAGAGAAGCCAGTAGATACTAACTATAGAGAAAGTAGTATGTAGACAGTTTAGGTAGATACCATGCAGACATGTTAATTGAGAGAAGAAAAATCAGTTGGGTAATTTCCTGACAACTACAAGAACAAGACTGAGGCCTGTGCCTTTTTCAGGTCTAGGGCCTTGGCTGACATCAGTACTAAGTTGGTCTTGAAAGTACTCCTTCATGCTTTAACAGGATTTCCTTTTATTAGTTCTCCCAGTCTAGCTAAGAAACATTAAAAGAAATGGAAAAAATAAGGGTAGAGAAAGTAAGAACAAAGAAAAGAAATGAAAAAAAAAATCAAAATGACTAGCTGAGTGCTCAGCTTCTGGTGAGCCAGTGTGGAAAGCCCTAAGGTCTTCTGTTAAAAAGTTGTGTTTTACTGTATTCTTTCTGGTTAAAGGTTACATTGCTACTTTCCTGTTTACTGGCTATTAATGCTAACCTTAGCAGGGAAGCACCATTTTTGTCTTGACCATGGAACAAAGTAACCGTCCCTCAGTCAGACATTTTTGGCCACATCAAGATTGTTAAGCAAGTTTTATCACAGCACGGTGGCAATTTGCCTCATCTGCAGGCAAATGACTCTGCTGTGGCCAAAGTTGTTTCCTCAGACCATTCAAGTTTTTCTTTGAGTCTCTCTGGTGTAGTCCATACAGATACCATAGAGCGGCATGGCCCTAGGTGAATAAGCCTGAACAGGTCTAGGAAGAACTGCACCTTGTCTGCTGTAGACTAACGTAATGCAATCAGATAACCATTTCACTAGAGTAACTTTGGATACTGGTTAACTCTTTCTAGGACAGGAAAAAGAAACAATTATCTGCCTTCCTAAATTCTTTCATCCTGTGCAGGTAAAAACATAATAGTCTATGAGCGTCCAATAAATGTGGTACGCATTCTACTTTATTACTGGGTGGCCGCTGTGGTGTAGAGGTTAGCATTGCCGCCTCACAGCAAGAGGTTCTCCGGTTTGATTCCTGGCTGGGTGCCTTGTATGAGACTGCATGTCCTCCCTGCAGTCGCGTGGGTTTCCTCCCACATCCTAAAGACTTTCTACAGGTGGACTGGACATGCTAAATTGGCCCTAGGTGTGTGTGTGCGCGTCTTCTGTGGAAGGTTGGGTGCCGGGCTGGCAATTTGGCACCGTAAAACTCCACTGCCAATTATTCTGCGGACTATAGTTCCACTGTGGTGACCTCTAACCGGGAAAAATCAAAAGAAGATTGTTCCTTTATTAGTTAAGTAGGAAAGAAGATGGGCAAGTTAATGCTTCAACTTATATTAGCCACCGAAACAACTTTAGGTAAAAAGGAAGGATTTGTACGCAAGGAAACCTTGTCTTTATGAAAAATCAGATATGGAGGCAGGGAACATAAAGCCTGAGTGTCTGATATTCTAGCCAAAGTAATTGCTACTAGGAAAATGGCTTTCCAAGACAAAACATTTGTCACATGTCGCTGCGGGCTCAAATGGAGGTAGGTTGAACTATAAAATATAGCACCATGTTATGGTCCCAAGGAGAAGGATCTTTGTGTGGTGGGCTTAGTAATAAAACTACTTTCAAGAAGGTTTTGCAAAGCTTGTTTGAAATTAGAGACAAATTATCATCCCAAACATTGAAAAAGAGATGGCTGCTAATTGTACTTTAAAACAGGTCGCTAGATGAGCTAAGAGTTCCAGAATGCCTGTCAAACATCTTTCAAATAAATTTAGTCTGAGAAAAAAAAAGGCATGAGGACAAGCACTGCATAAATCAGTTATTCCCTGCCCAAGACACCTCCCCACAAAACTACATTTTGTAGGAAAATAAGCCTCCAAATTAGCCAAAGCAAAAAAAATAACTGTCCCCGACAGGAAACTTCCATTATAGAATTATCGGGTTTCTAAAAGGGCCAGAACTGTTAAAAATTAAAAAAAAATATATATTTAATATAAATAATACATTTTTGGTGTGGAGGGATTCCCCAAAGAGGACTTATACCAGAAAGAAGCAGAAATGTTGACTGTTGCTCTTGTGAAACTCTAGGCTGCTTCTTCACGTGATGACAAAGTACTGAAGATGTTCCACTCTGACTGCTTGATTTTCCATAACCAGGGCTGACAATCAGCAGTGAATAGTAAAGTGTGGGAGGGAGCCAGTGCTTTTGGAAGCTGGATGATTAAGGCTACTGCAGCAGTGGGAAACATTCTACCTTGAATGAATTCCCATCTAAAAGTGTTAACTGCAGTCTTTGCAATCACCATCATTCAGATGGACAACTCCTACCCTAAGCATCTGCCGCTCTGCTAGGTGACAGTGGGCATTCTCAGTGCCTGAACCAGCACAATATATTTTCTCAACTGAAAAAAAAAACATGAACATAAAGTACAGTTGTGTACTCTTACTATAAATGTTGATGTTCTAGTGTATTCACTGTTGCAGTCATCACTTGTGGGTTATCCCTGCTGTAGTAGCCCTCGGCTGGTCCGAATACCAGAGTCAATGTTTTTCTGCGTCAGCTGCTGTCACTTGCTGCTTGACATCAGGACGTCAGTGCTATAAAGGAAGGCAGCCAATGCCATTACATCAGTTTTTCTTGCCCTAACCAGTCAGAGACCCAAGTAAATATGGTAAAGTGATCCTGGTGGCTAAAAGCCACCATTAGAAACTTATGTCTACCTAAAGAAAGAAGATATAAAAGGGAGGAGGGTGGGAAACCAGAGTGCAACAGTGAATACAATCAAACATCTTCATTTATGGTAAGTGTACACAACTGTACTATGTTCTTCGTGTTTTACTGTTGCAGTCATCACCTGTAGGAGGATTCCCAAAGCTGAGGAGAGGGGTGGTAGGATTAGAGACCTAGGAATGGGTCAGCATGCCCTGCAGAGCTACATAGGCACACCCTACCCAAGCCATAGAAAATACAGGTAGGTAGTAATGCTTGGTAAAGGTATGGACAGAAGTCCAGGTGGCAGCTTCCAGGATGCCCCTGGTGGGAACTCCTCTGAGGAATGCGGTGGAAGTGGAGGTTGCCCTAGTAGAATGGGTTTGAACAGACTGGGGGGGGGGGGGTGCATCCCATGCAATCTATAGCAGAAATGGATACTGTGTGATATCTATTTGGAAATGGTCTTCCCCTCTGCCCCTGGGGCAAAGTTGACAAATAGTTGGTCTGTTTTCCTGAAGGGTTTAGTATGGTCCAGATAGTATCTGAGCTGTCTGTGCACGTCTAGTGAGTGCAGAATTCTTTCCCCCTTGTTTTGAGGGTTAGTCAAGAGGGTAGGTAGATGTATGGCCTGGATGAGAGTTGCATTAGATACCACCCTGGGCATAAAGGAGGATTAGTCCTCAGGGAGACCAAGTCTGCATGGAAGATGGTGAAGGGCTCAATGGCCATCAGTGCTTGAAGTTCTGAAACCCTTCTGGCTGAGGTGATGGCTAGGAGAAAAGCAGTCTTCCAGGAGAGGTATCTTAGTTCTGCTGAAGCAACAGGTTTGAAAGGAGGTAAAGTTAGTTTTTCCAGAACATAATTCAAGTCCCAGGATGGAGTGGGTGGCCTTCTGGGAGGTCTGAGAGGTCTGATATTAGAAGACCCTCTGAGGAATTGTTTAATCATGGGATTGGAGAACGGGGGCTGTTCTGTATCAAAATGAGCTGAAATGGCTGAGGTGTGGATTTTAGAGAAGGAGAGGCCACTATTAAGTAGCTCCACTAGGTAGTCCAGGATAAGAGGGATGGAAGGTTGTGAGATACTGCCCCCTCTGGACTGGCTCCAGGAGCAGAATCTTTTCCATTTTTCTGTGAAAGATTTTCTGGTGCTGGGCCTTCTGGCCTCTGTGATAATGTCTAGGACCCATTTGCTTAACAGGGGGCCCTTGCTTGCCTTTAGAGTATTAGCCATGCTGATAGTTTCAGAGTCTGCAAGTCTGGGTGCAGCATTCCTCCCACCTGAGTTAAGAGGTCTGAGATCAGGGGAAGCTGCCTGGGAAGCTGTAAGGTCAGCCTGTGCAGTAAGGGATACCAATGTTGTCTGGGCCAATGTGGAGCAATGAAGATGGCCTTTGGTCTCCTCCCTTATTTTGAAAAGTACCTTTGGAATGAGGCAGAGGAGGGGAATGCTTACACAAAGAGTGTTCCAGGGGAAGGTCAAGGCATCCACTTTCCATACTAGGTGGTGATACTCCCTGGTACAGAATTTTTTCAGCTGATGGTTGAGATGCGAAGCAAAGAGATCCACCCTCCAGAGTCCCCACGCCCGAGTAATTTGTAAAAATATATTTCTGTGGAGCTGCCATTAGCGGGGGTCCAGTATGTTTCTGCTGAAGTGGTCTGCCAGGGTGTTGTTGATCCCTGGTAGGTATTGTAATATCAGGTGTAGTCCCATGGAAGAGGCTGTCAGCCAGAGGTTCATGGCTATCCTGCACAGAGGGTAAGATTGGGTCCCTCCCTGTTTGTTGATGTACCACATTAATGTGGAGTTGTCTGTTTTGATAAGAATCTCTGGCTTCAGATGGGGTTTGAAGGATGTCAGAGACTTTTTTACGGCCATCATTTCCTTCTAGTTGATGTGTAAGGGAAGCTACTGGGCATCCCAAGGACCTTGGGTGCACCTGCCTTCTAGGTGAGCGCCCCAAGCTATGTCTGAGGCGTAGGTGGTAATGGTCTGCCCAGTTGGGCACAGGGTGAAGGAAAAGCCCTTGTTCTAGGCACAGGCCCCTGCCCACCAGAGAAACTCTGGCCTTATACAGGGGATCAGAGGGCGAGAGGTCTCTAGAGTTTACACCAAAGGTTCTTGAGGTACCACTGAAATTCTTATGTGAAGACTGGCCAGAGGAATTAGAAGGATGCAAGAAGCCATGTACCCCATGGCTTGCAGGAACTTCTTCACAGTGAGGTGACTTCTGGAAGCCATCTGGGTAAAATAGACAAGCAGAAAGCTCTAGCTCTGCTTTTCTGGGATAGGAAGGCCATTTGGGATCCTGTGTCTAGCAGTGCTCCCAAGAAAATGATCTTCCTGGAGGGTGTTTGCTTTGATATCTTCTTGTTGACAGTGTACCCTAAGGAGATTAGGAGGGTTTTGACAAAGAGGAGGTCCTTGAGGAGCTTTTCTTTGCAATCTGCCTGAATGAGGCAGTCGTCTAGATAAGGGTAAATTTGTATAGTTTTCTGTCTGCAAAAGGCTATGGCCAGGGCTAAGCATTTGGTGAATACCCTGGGAGCAGTAGATAAGCCAAAGGGTAGCACAGAGAACTGAAACTGTTGTGAGCCTGCTCTGAAGTGAAAGAATTTCCTACAGGATTCCATTAAGGGGATGTGGAGGTAGGCATTTTTTAGCTCTAGGGTAACTAACCAGGCATTTTGTCAGCATAGGCAGCAGCTACTGCAAAGTTAGCATTTTGAATATGGGGACCACCAGGAAGGTGTTCATAATGGATAGATCCAGGATAGGGCACCAAGTGCCCTCTTCTAGGAGCAAGGAATAGCCTTTGCTTGTTTGATCTGAGGAGACAGGTTCTACTGCCACTTGGGATATGAGAGTTTGGACTTGTTTCAATGCCTTTGCCCACTGATTTGGAGGTAAGTATGGGCACCCTCTTACAATTGGGAGTTCGTTGAAGGAGAATTTGTATCCCTGAAGAATGATCTTTAAGACTCACTGGTCCTTTTTTTACAGAAAGCCAGTTTTCTCTGCAGAGGGAGAGCCTTCCTCCTAGTTTTTGGTGACTAAAGAGGGCAGGGGGGAGAGGGAGTCAGAGGGATGGCTTAGAACTCCCTACCTTTGGAGTGGAAGTGGTCCACTGTTTGGTTCTCTCCTGTCCCTGGGATAGAAGTCTGCGTGGTCTGTCCCTGCGGGGCTTAACTTGCCCCTGTCTGCTGGTGCAGAAAAGGACCAGTGTTTTGAGGAGAAATTCCTGGTGAACCTAGGAGGTTGTACCGAAAGGAAATCTTTTATTGTTTGCATAGATTTTGCTTTGTCTTCCATCTTTTTAAGCATCTCTTCTGCTTTTACTCCAAACAAGCGGTCCTTATACAAGCGTGCATCAAGTAATTTAGATATGACATGATCAGGGAGAGGTTTGTTCCTTCAACCATGCATGTCTCCTAATGACAGATCCTGCCACTGCTGCCCTGCTTGAGGCTTCTAGGGCGTCATATCCACAGTGTAGTGAGTGTTTAGCCACTTGACAAGTAGAGTGCAGTAAATCTGCAAACTCTTTTGAATTGGCACCGTCAGGAAAGGATGAACTATTTTGTTTTAATAGTTCCAAAGTATGCTGCTGATATTTTAACATGTGGGACTGACAGACGAGTGCTCGGATAGCCAACGTTGCAGAGGTGTATACTTTTTTACCCCATATGTCCAGAGCTCTGGAGTCCTTGTCAGAAGGAACCTCAGTGTCTGCAGCAGGATTTCTGCATAGGTATTTGTGAGAATCCAGTACTCTAATACCTGTCAGGTTTTCTGGGAGCAGGTGGGAGAGCAGCAGGAGTTAAGCTGGATTCATGGAAGACATCAACCACCTCTAAAATTGGAGTGATGGCCAAAGATCTGTGCTGGGGTAGGTGTCTAGAAACTCTCAGTCATTTCTTAGACTAAGGGAAGTCCTGGGATTTCCAGTGGAAATGTTCCCTGAGGGTGTGAAGGGTTTCCCCAAAGAAAAGATATTCTCGTGGGGAGGGAGAAGGAATGGATTCCTCTGCATCTGAATCCTCATAAGCAGTCAGAGGTTGTTGTTCCTCTTCAAAATCTGAATAATCAGACTCTTCAGAATCCTGTTCTGTCAGTATTTCAGGAGAAAGGTCTCTTTTCTTTTAGAAGTTGTGGCCTGACTACCCCTGACAAGGTTGATAAGATCCTCTGCCATTTTAGGCATTTGAGTTTGGGGTGATGGAGCAGGAGTAAAATGGTGGCTAGAGGTAGTTTTCCTAGGAGTGGCCTTGATTCTAGGCCCAAGAGTATCCATCGGTCTGACAGAAACTGTAGTCAGAGGAGAAGACGTTGTTTTCTGTCTACATTCGGTAGTGCGAAAAACCTCCTTGGAAGCCGGTGCCTGCGTCGCAGCTACGGACCCAACCGAGGCAGAGACAACCAAGGGCTTGGAAGACTATGACGATTTCTATGGCATACCGGACTACGAAAAGGTCTCAGTAGAGGCCTGCAAAGGTATCAAATTGGGCATCAGGGGCTGCAAAGGCTCCTCAGTGAATGCCAGGGAACTGACGATGTGCTTAACGGTAGAGTCATCGGAAGGCTTAGCCTTGTGTGGTCTGTCTCCATCTTTATCCTTACATTTTTTCGGAATGTCTACGGACTGTTGGCTGATGGATGCCATTTTGGAATACGAAGATGGAAGACGAAAATACCTGGCTATAATAAGAGCTCTACGATGAATGGTTTTCACATGAAAGAGGGCACAGAACTGGCAACGGGGGAAGTCGTGGTCTGGGCCTAAACAAGTGAATGGAAGTCTGTGTGGTATTTGCTTTCCACAGGCGAGACAATTGTGAACTTTTTTGGACATCGGTTAGTGCAAGAAAAAAGGATCCCCAACGGGGTACTTAGTTTTATACGTTCACAGGTTCATACTAGGCTATCTGCCCTAGGGCATTTATAAGCCTAGCCAGAGTGTGTTTGGCTTTTGCCACCCATTTTAAATGAATTTTGCTATGCCCTTTTTCAAGGTCAGTATACTGTGCCTCTGTCTAACAGAGACACAGAACTGATATACGGGGTAAACCTACAATCTCCCATCCACTCAAGATTCCTCTTGAAGAGAGTCAATGAGGGACTCTGCCTAACCTGGACTGGGATTTTATTCCAGAGTGAAGGGAGCCTCTGGGTTATGAATCTGTCCCTCCAGCATGTCCTATTTATTTCAGTGCTGAGGTTCAAGTCTCTCTAGCATGTAGCTCGATGGGATTTGGATTTTCTGAGGTGCAGCATGTCCATTAATTCCGGGTTGGACATGGCTTTATACATCAGGCACAGATCGCCTCTGAGGAGGCGGTATGCCACTGAGTAGAGCTGGAGTTTCTTTAACCGGGCAGCATATGGCATCTGTTTGAGCCCTTTGATCCTCTTGGTGAGGTACTTTTGGGGTCTTTCCAGTTGCTGCAAGTGTCTGGTAAGGTACATCCCAAAAGGGGCATTGTACTCAATTATGGGCCTGATGAGAGATGAATAAAGAGGCACAATGACCACCCCTGATCTAGATGTGAATCCCTTCATGATTAGGTGGACTATATAAAATGTTTTTCTAACCACTTTGGCCACATGGTTTTCAAATGAGAGACTGCTATCAACTTGGGTCCCCATGTCCCTAATTACTTCTTCCGTACTTAATGGATTACCACCTATGTGGTAATTTGTGGGCACTTTTGTTTTTGCCAAAGGGGATGAATATACACTTTTTGGCATTTAGCTTGAGGCCATGGCTCTGGCACCAGTTGTCTGTTTCTATAAGGCCCTTTTGTAGGATGCTTGTGTCGGCTGGAGAGTCGATTATGGCGCCTAGTTTGCAGTCATCTGCGAACTTGGTCAGCCACAGTCCTTCCGTGTTGGCCTGTACCTCCGAGAAATATATACCGAACAAGAGAGGTCCCAGGACTGTACCTTGTGGGACGCCACATGTAACTGGTTTGGAGTATGACATGGCTCCAGCAATTCTAACCATGTGGGTTCTGTCCTTGAGCCAGTTTGCAACCCATCTAGTGACATAGTGGTTTATATTTAAGCTGGTGAGCTTATCTATAATGCCCAAGTGGGGTATTGTATGAAGGCTTTGTGAAGTCCAGGTAGGCTGTGTGGACCACCTTCCCCTCGTCAATGGCCTTGGTGACTGTTTCAAAGAAATCAACCAGGTTTAAGAGGCAGGATCTGCCCTTAAAGCCGAACTGGGTAGGATCCAGTGTCTGTAGGTCTCCAATATATTTATTTATGAGGTCCATGATGATCCTTTTCATAGCTTTGCAGACCAAGCTAGTCAGGCTTATGGGGCGATAGTTTCCAGGATCCGTTGAGGCACCACCTTTGTGGAGAGAGACCACTGTTGCTGTACGCCACTCTTTGGGTACATATCTTGTAGTAAGGCTGAGATTGAACAGTAGTTTTATGTTTGGGTTTAGCTCTTCTTGGAGTTCATGTAGGATGCAGCCTGGGACACCGTCTGGTCCCACTGATGCTGTGTTTTTTGCTTTGGAGAGGGCAGCTCTTACCTGAGCATCTGAGATGTCAGGGGGGCAGCACTCTGCTGGGATAGATATTTGCCCTTTTGGTGGGGAGGGGGGGGGGAGTTTGCGCTGAACCTGTCAGCTAGGATGTTGGCAATGTCTGTGGGTTCAGTGGATTTTTTGTCATTTTGGACTAATTCTGAGCATATCTGGGAATTCCCACCCAGGTTCCTAACATAACTAGAGAAAGCCTCGTGATTATCCTTGGTGTTCTGTGCAATTTTTCTCTCAAAGCTGGCCTTAGACGATTTTATGAGTGCCCGTAGTTTTTGCTAATACTGATCAGAGATGCCTTCCCTTTTTGGGATTTTGCTCTATCACGTAGTAGCTTCTTCCTTCTATTGCATAGTTTGTTTATGGCTGGGGTCCACCAGACAGGACGCTTGCCTTTGGACGATTGGGTCTTGGTTTTGTTTGGGATTGCATGATCCATGCATTCCTGAAGGTGTTCATAGAATGCGTTTATAAAGGATTCTGCAGTCTGGGCCGTATTTTCCACAGGCCCAGGGGCTTTGAAGGATTCCACCTCTGTTTTGAGGAGTGTGAAATTTGCTTTAGAGAAGTTTTTCACTGTGGTTTTCTGGGCAGGGGGTGGGGTCGGGATGTGAATATCCAGTGAGATTAGTTTGTGGTCTGATCTTACCAGTGAGGGATACACTTCTAGTCTGGAGCATAGAGCCCCCATGTTGGTGATGATCAGGTCCAGTATGTTTTCCCCTCTTGTGGGAGTGGTAACAAGTTGTTCCATAGTGTTTGAGTTTATAAATTCTAGGAACCTTTGGGCTAGGGTGTTGGAGCTAGAGTAATGCTCCCAGTCTATGTTTGGGTAGTTGAAGTCGCCCGATATAATAGTGTTTGGAGAGACCTTCATATTTTCCAGTGTTCTCAGGAAGGCCGAGTGGGGTTCCTGGGTTTGGGAGGGTGGTCTGTAGCAGGCTATAAACTGGAAGGCAGTTTTACCCACTGTTAGTTGCACATGGATAGTCTCTGATGCTTCGTGCTGTGCCACCAACCTGGAGGTGTGGGCATCTTTAACGAATATTGATAGTCCCCCTCCTTTTGTGGTTCGGTCCAAGTTTTGGGGCCGAAAAGCATGGTATGAGGTATAACCTGGTAGTGCTGGGGTGCTCTCGGGAGCCTTGAACCAGGTTTCTGTTACTGCACAGATATCTATGTTCTCCATGCTAAGGAGAGTTTTGAGTGCGTGCATCTTGAGGTTTAGACTTCTGGTGTTGAGTAGCATTACTCTTAGTTTCTTATCCCTTGTGATACTTATGGAGGTGGGTTTGTCTTTTGAGCCTTGCCTAAAAAAGGCACTATGGGGGTGGCAAGAGCCTTTGCCAATATCCGAAAGCCCTGGGGTGACAGACATTTTCAGCTGTAATTCAAAGTCTGGTAGCAACCGACCGGTACACTTTCGAATTGCTTCTGCTACGGGCGCCACGGCAAGAAGGACTGATGTAATGGCATTGGCTGCCTTCCTTTATACGAAGGACATCCTGACATCAACCAGCGACAGCAGCAGATGCAGAAAACATTAACTCTGGTATTCGGGCCAGCCAAGGACTACCACAGCAGGGATAACCCACAGGTGATGATTACAACAGTGAAGCACGAAGAACATTTATCATGACTGCATATGTATCATTTTCCCACCAATGCTATATTGTACCCTTCTCTGCTCTGTCTCATAACAGTCATACACCTACACTGTAAGTCATCAATTTCACCAGCACTGCTCATATTTAGTCTTTGTGCAGCATGCCTCATGAGCCACAACTAAAGCAGGTTGATCTGTCTAGGTGTAAGAACAGAACATACAATATAAAAAAAAACACTCCCCCTAAAATACTTCTCAACTCGGGCAGATAATCAACTAAGTTATCCAGAGTTGTCGTGCAGCTGTATGCTGTTAACCACTACATCAGCACCTACAATTGTCTTAAAAGGAAGCATCTCTAGAATACAGGTGTTTGTATGCTGAAGGCTTCCTCAAGGTAAAATCTTGGAATGCTATTACCTTTTTTCTAGTATATCAATTTTGTAAACAAACCACCATGAAATACTTGCTAAAACATTACCTGCTTTTGAGGTTATAAGAAGTGTCCTTTTGTCAAGGGTTTGCAATGTCCTTCTGAAGCCACACAAAGCTTCTACTAATTGGATGTCCATTTTGGTCATCAAGTCATCTCCTCGCCTCTGAAATGTGTCATGATCCTTCTGATCAAGAACAATTATGACATCACCAGGTTCAAGACCTGGCTCTTGGTCCCCCTCACCATGAAAGGTAATTTTCTGTCCGTCTTTCATACCTACAAAATAAAGTTAAGTCATCTCAATGTTTCACAGTAAAATATCTTGGTAAACCCTTAGTTTACTCTATATTATCTAATTAATTCCACGGTCAAAAGGGGGATCTCTCATAGAACTGAATGGGCAAAAAGAAAATGTAAAGAACTCTGCTCAGAAAACACTGGAGCATTACAGTGAACAGTGACTCTCAGAATCATACACTTACTGTAGAAAATGCATGTTAATTCACACTGCATTGGTCTTTCAAGTTAAGTCAGTAGCTGATGTAGGTATTTTCTGGCTGATCCCGAACACAAGTTAAAAGCTATACTAAAACTAATCCATTTCAAGGCACCAGCCCATTGCAGGACATACCTCATTACACTCACTTAAGGGTTAATGTGGAGAATCACTAGACTTACAGCAGTATCTTTGTTGGGGAAGCCATGGCAACAACTCAGACACCATAAAGCACACAGAAAACCAAACTAACCAAGCAGTGGGAAGCAGCAACATTCCTACTGCCCCTGATGCTGTTCCAGTCGAAAACTGACTTGATTCAATATTTGTGCTGTTAAAAAATAAAAATGTTGTTAACAAGGTTTGTGAGCTGGTCTACAGACCCTCTCCAGTCATGACTTAAGCCCTGAGGGCAGAAAATATACACAATTTAAGGTAAATTTGCAATCTGAAGCAAAGTATTTTTTGCCAATATTGAATCTGTTCAGCAAAACTTTTAGTTATGTACTTACCATAACTTCGGATGTATGGGATCCATCTCGCCTACATTCATAACTGATGGGTTCCCGACTCGGCCACTATACAATAAAACGAAGTCTCTAATTGGCTGGGCTACCCCTTATCCCAGAATGCACCACGCCTGCTTCCCCAGATCTTGTTTGTTCGCTTTCATACCTACATCCAGACACAGAACACATAACAGCAACTGTAACAAACTAAAGTCCTTCAAGAGAAAGAACTCAGTAGAAGCAACATTTCCTCTAAATCCAATGGGAAGGGGGAAGGAGGGCGGGTACGTATGAATGTAGGCGAGATGGATCCCATACATCCGAAGTTATGGTAAGTACATAACTAAAAGATGTAATGGGATCCTATCTCGCCTACATTCATAACTGATGGGACAGCATCCCTAGCACCTAACTCCCGGGTGGCTCATTGGAAAACACTGAGAACTGTGGAACCAAAAGAAGCTCTACCTCGAGAAGCCACATCTATCTTGTAATGAGAAATGAAAGTGTGCAGAGAAGTCCAGGTAGCGACCGCACAGATATTACGATAAGAAGTAGCCATTGCCCTGGTAGAATGAGCCTTGATTGGGAATGGTAGCTCTTTGCCCGACTGTCAATAAATGAAGGAGATGCAATCTTTAATCCATTTGGCTATGGTGGTTTTAGCCACCGGTTGACCCAACCTATTTTCTGCAAAGGACACAAAAAGCTGATCTGACTTTCGTGTCTGATTGGTCCTACTTAAGTAAAAACGCAGTTGTCTGTGAACATCCAACTGATGGAAAATGTATTCTGCGTTATTGGAGAATTTGGGAAAAAACACAGGAAGCTCCAAGGATTGTTGAATGCATAAGGGGGATGCTACCTTGGGTAAGAAAGAGGGATTTAACCCGAGAGATACTCTGTCTTTGTGAAAGGTCAAATAAGGAGGACTAGAACAGAGGGCCTGAAGCTCTGAGACCCGCTTGGCAGAGGTTATTGCCACCAAAAAAACGGTTTTCCAAGATAGAAATTTCATATCACAAGTAGCTGCTGGTTCAAAAGGGCGGGCAGTTAAAGAAGCTAGAACCATATTCAGGTCCCAAGGAGGGACAGGATGGGCTATTGGGGGTCGAAGGAGCCACGCCCCTTTAAGGAAAGATTTGCAAAGCCTGTTTACCATTAAGGAAGGCTCAAAGGAGACATGAAAATTAGCAATAGCCGCCAGTTGGACTTTGATTGTGGAAACTGAAGAGCCCAAATAAAACAAAGAAGCTAGGAATTCTAAAACCTGAGGTACTGGGGCGGTAAGGGGATCTATACCACGTTGCTGGGCCCAAACAGCAAACCTCTTCCACTTGCTGGAATACAGTTTAGTAGTGGAAGGTTTATGAGAAGGACAAAATGTGGATAACGTCTGGAGAAAGAGTTATCTCTGACTAAGGTTGGAAGTGGAGTAACCAGGCAGCCAACCTCAAGGACCTGAGGGATGGGTGAGACTGACCCAACTGATGAGTTAACAGGTCGGGCACCAGGTCCAGAAGCCATGGGCCCTCCACCGCATACCTCAGAAGGGGAACCAAACCTGACGAGGCCAGTGTGGAGCGATCAGAATCATGTCACTTCCCAGATAAATCGCCTTCTGTATCACCTTCGGGAGAAGGGGAACCGGAGGGAAGGCGTAAAGTAGACCAGAGGGCCAACTGTGAGCTAGAGCATCCCTGGGAGTCTGCCCCTGAGAGGGAGTCAGAGTAAAGAACAGGCTGGCGAACAAGTCGCAACAAGGGAGGCCCCACTTGGCGAAAATGTTTGCAGCCACCCTGTCGTTGAGAGACCACTCGTGGGGTGACAGAAGGGTCCTGCTCAGCCTGTCTGCAATCACATTCGATTTCCCCGGAATGTGCGTTGCCACTAGGAAACGCTGGGTAGAAATCGCCCAATGCCACACTCTCATGGCCTCTCGGTAAAGAGGGTAGGACCTGGTTCCGCCTTGCTTGTTTATGTACCAGACTACCAACATGTTGTCGGATAGGATCGCAATGGTACCCCGGGGAAGAACATGATGAAGTGCTTGCAACACCAGTAGCACCGCTCTCATTTCCAGGATATTGATATATAAGTGTGCTTCGTGAGCCTGCCACGTACCTTGGACAGACCTGTCCAGATAATGCCCCCCCCACCCTATCTGGGAGGCGTCCGTGGTCACTGTGGCGACAGGAGGCTGAAGGGCAAAGGGTCGCCCCTGGTCCAGGTTGGACCGAAGCAGCCACCAACGTAGGTCCCGACGGCAAATTTCCATAATCTGGACCAAATGGTCTAAGGGGAGATCCTGAAACGACCATTGAACCGACAGTAGCCATTGCAGCACCCGCATGTGCAGCCTGGCTAAGGGGACTAGAAGAATGGTTGAGGCCATCGTGCCCAATAACTGCAGAATCAATCTGGCCTGAACTCGTGATCTGGGTAACAAGGTTTGAACCTGAGACTGCAGGACCTGAATCCTTTCTATCGGCAAGAATGCCCACATTTTTCTTGTGTCTAACTCTGCGCCTATAAAGGTAATACGCTGAGACGGCTGCAGCACAGATTTTTTTCCAGTTGAACGTGATTCCTAGTGAATGACCCAAACTGACTGTGGTCATAAGCGCCCAAACTAATAGATGCTTGGTGGTGGCAGTAAGGAGCCAGTCATCTAGATAGGGAAACACTTGGAATCCTTGACATCTCAAGTGAGCTGTCACTACTGCCAGGCACTTGGTGAACACCCTGGGGGCTGTGGTGAGACCAAAGGGCAGAGCTCGGAATTGGAAATGACTGGTTCCCAGGCAGAAGCGCAAGTAACTCCTGGACTCTTGACTTATCAGGATGTGATAGTAAGCCTCCTTGAGATCTATGGAGCACATCCAGACATCCTTCTCCAATAACGGGAGAATGGACTGAAGGGTGACCATTCGGAATTTGGATTTCTTTACAAAGCGATTCAATGATTTAAGGTCCAAAATGGACCTTAAGTCCCCTGTCTTTTTTGGCACCAAAAATAATCTTGAGTAAATTCCTGATCCGATCTGGTCTGCGGGGACAGGCTGGATGACTCCTTTTCTTAGCAGCTTTGAGACCTCGACCGCTGCTTGATCCCGCTGACTGGGTGGCACATCCGGGATTTTCCCGATAGGAAGAGGGGGTTTTATGAAAGGGATGAAATAGCCTCCAGTTATGGTTCGGAGCACCCACTGATCCTTGGTGATAGATTGCCAAGGCTTTGGGTGTTCCGCAAAATAACCCCCGACTGGCTCCGGAGATGCGCAGTTGGGCCACGTCTCAGGGACGGGGAGCGTAGGATGGACCACGAAAGGAATCGCGGTCTCCAGAGTTACGGGGGCCTCTGCCGCCTCTGGGACGACGTCTTCCTGAATCCCCCGCCTCTAGAGGGGGGATCACTTAGTGGAGTAGGGAAAAACCTTTGAGATTTCCTGAACCACATTTTCTCTCCTCTCTGGGCCTTGGGGTAAGGTCTAGGAGCGGAAAAATGGGCCCCTATGGCAGTCAAGGTCTTGCCCTCCTGCTCGCACCGAGTCAGTGTGTCCTTCACCTTGGGTCCAAACAGGGAGGACCCATCAAAAGGGGCGTCGGTGAAGGAAGACTTAAAAGCCTCTGCAAAGGGAGGCAAGCATAACCAGGCGTGTCTTCTAAGAGCCACGCCTGTTCCCGCTGCTCTACTCACCCCTTCGGCCGCATATGAGATGAGCCTCATGGACGAGTTGACTATCGAAGATAGGATAGTCATCTGGGCGCCAACAGTCTGGGCTAACGCCTCAGGAAGGTTACCCGTAAGAGACTCTCCTAACTCTTTGAGGAGGTCCCTTTGGAGCCTGGTGAAATGACAAAGATAATTCAGCGACCACAGGGTAAAGGCCGCTGAAGAAAGGGTACGCTTCCCGTACCTATTCATGCTCCTGGAATCCTTATTAGGAGGGTGAATAGACGTTGAAGCCTCTGCCACGTCCTGCTGAGTGGCAGATGCCACCACCATCGCATCTACTGCAACTCCTTTGGTCAAAAATTCCTTCTGAGGAGGGGCTGAAAGGAACTAGTTAGGCCTGGCGGGCACCGGTTCCACAGAATCAGGGTGTTCCCACACCCTTCAAGAAACTAAATCTAGCAATTCATCGAAGGGTGGAGACACCCAGGAGGCGGAGGGCTGGGCCCCAAAAGCCTTGAGGAATACAGACTCCTGCGCGGAAGGGGTTTTGGATTGCCAATCGCCTCTCTGTCTCAGGATCTCAAGGATATCTGAGAATGAAATGTCATCTGAAGACTATTTTGGGGACCCCTCCGCATCATCGAGGTCAGTATCTGAAGTAATAGACTCGTCCTGGGAGTCAACGTGCTTCCTCTTGCACAATTTCTTCCTTGGAGGTTTATCCAAAGCGGATTCAGAAGGACCTCCCGGGAGAAGGGAACCCCCCCAAGGGGGTATCCTCAGGCCCTGGGGCCCCGCTGTCGTGGGAATGAAGCACACCAGAGGCACTAGTTCCCAAGTCTAGGGACGGTGAGGTAGAGACTTGCTGAGCCGGCAAGGACATGGCCAGCGCACTCCTCATGGCCTCAAAAGCAGGACCTCCAGACTCTACGGAGGGTACCGGCTGAGAGACCACGGCGGTACCAGGAATCCCTGCGGCCGACGCTCTGAGGGGAAGACTAGGCACCAAAGCTACCAGTTCCAAACTGTTCCCCTCGGCCCCGGCCGAGGAAGTCCCGGTATTGGACCCTGACGCCGAGGACAGGGTAGGAATGATGGTCGGAACCGAGAGACACCAAGGGAGTCTCGGCTCCAACTGGACAACTCTGCTCTGCTCTACCATCACCGACTCCAACGGCTCCGAGGAAGTTGGAGGAGGAATCAGATGTGTCGAAGTGGGGATCAGCTCCTGAGCTGAGTGGGCTGGAGCAGAGACCATTTTTGCAAAAACCAGGGACTGGAAAAGCCTCTGGATAACTCTGTCCAAATCAGAGTCAGACAACCTGGAAGATTTAGAGGAAATAGATGGGGGCCGAGACGACTTCTCTCTCAGCTCCGAAAGACCAGGGGACCGGCTCCGAAATGGCTCCAACACTATCGGCACCGGATCCGGAACCGTATGGACAAGTATCGGCGCCGAAGGAGACGAGTCTGAGCTGCACACCTCCAACGGCTCAGAGAGCAAAGGAGCCGAAGCAGGTGATTCGCCTCTCGATCCCCCAACCTGCGGCTCCGACACCAACGGAGCCGAGGAAAGAGGTATCGAGGCAGACCCTTCCACCAGAGGCTCCGAAGCCATTGGAGCCGAGGAAGAAGAGGTCGACCTGTGCTTCTTGGATGTCGGCTCAGACGGACTGGTCGAAGCAGACGACCTTTACTTTTTTGAAGCTGGAGAGGAAGGAGAAGCCAAAGATTCCTCAAAGGAGGGCTTAATAAGGCCCTTAAGGATCAATTTATTTTTACGTTCTTGAAGGACCTAGAGGAAAAAGCATGACACACACTACATGTTTCTTTAATGTTGTTCTCTCAATATACACATACAGCATGGCTATCTGTAATGGACATTTTATAATTACACTTGGTGCACTTTTTAAACCTAGACTTCTGTTCTTTAGACATCCTGTCACACCACTGTTTTACCACAACGAGACCTTAAGTAGGGCATGAGCCCTTCGACTCAAAACGGAACTGACCCGAGATACAGCACACCAAAAACGGGCAGAAGCACCCTAATTAACGTATTAAGGTAGAAAAACATACAGTGAGACAATTTCAGCAACCACACCAATAAGGGCAAGGGCACTAACTCTAACGGGCCTTGCCCGGTAACAGAGAAAAAATACCAATCTCACAAGAAACAGTTTACACACACACACACAGCTGTTTATTAAATTTATGAAGAAACCCCTAGGTCAAAAGACCAAAAAGTAACCAAAAACACTACTTAGCTCCAGCCAAGTCGAGACCACGTCTAGCTTGAAAAGCGGCAAACGAGATCTGGGGAAGCAGGCGTGGTGCATTCTGGGATAAGGGGTAGCCCAGCCAATTAGAGACTTTGTTCTATTGTATAGTGGCCGAGTCGGAGCCGATCATCAGTTATGAATGTAGGCGAGATAGGATCCCATTACATCAGAGGGTTAAAGTTACAAACACTATTTGATCTAATCACCATAAGTTATATCAATCAAACATTAAAGCTCCCAAATGAAGCGCAAAGAAAATGGCCCCAACAGTGCAACTTAGACAGTCAAAGCAATATTAAGTGTTTAAAGTTTCTCTGGCCATGATCTTAAGACTAGCACTAGACACTTGGCATTTTGTTTTCCCATTAGCAACCAGGACTTTCACAGCTCTTCACAATCATGTACAACACTTGGGAGGAGTGGTGGTGGTGAACCTGAAGACTTTAGTACTTATGTCCTAAAGTATTCCTAGAAAAGACTGTGCTCAATTTCTTGACCTCTGCATAGAAAACAATATTTACAAGTAAGAGTTTGATCAATGTACAAGAAGCTAGGATGATTGTTAAAGTATTAAGAGGAACAACTGCACAAGGTCGCTTCTGAAGATCATTTGAGAGTTATTCACACATCTCAGGAATAAGGAAAAATTGCTGATAGAAATGGGACGATGTCATTTTCTGGTATGATGAAATTACAAGAGGCTCACTATCCAGACAACTAGAAAAGTTATCAGACGTAAGGAGTTGAGACATTGGCAGCACTTTGAAGGGTAAGAGGACAGAAATGGGTACACTTGGTATTTAACAGACAAAAACCTGGAGTGCAACAAATGGAATGACAAGCATTCTTGTTAGTGAGGGCATAGGGCCATCTGTAATGCAATGGCAGACAACTGTGCCTGTCCACTCAGGATGTGAAATGCTATCAGAAAACGTGGTGCATGTTTATGGCCCATGCCACACAGTGTTGAGAAGAGTTTCTTATATGCCACTTGCTCCAACTTACAACCCAGAATGGCAATAATACTATGATGTATTAACAGTTGGCTTTTTCATGTTCTCAGAAGCCACCAGTAAAAAAAATGAGCCTGGCAGTTTTCTGAAAGTTAAGGTAGCAGAACAAATTTCCTTCCCTTACCTGTCAAAACCTTTCACATTCTTCTCAGAGGGAATGGGATTAGCATTCACACTGTATTTAGCAGTAAAAGGCTTAGATAAAGACATCAGTTCAGGATTTGATTACTGGTTACAGAACAATTTGTGTCTGTGAAGGTACTTTATATAACCGGTCAAACTTTTTGGGGGCAGGGGCCAACTCTCGGGTGTAATGTAAGCTGATAAATTCTCAAAGGCACACAGGAGGAACAGGTGCAGGGTGAGGAAACTCCAGTTGTAACAAACTATTCTTGGAGAGGAGGTAGTAGTCAACTCAGACTGAGCTGTCAAAATCAGGTTTGGGCACAAAGCCTTTCACAGCTTATGCCAGAGACAGGGAGGCTAAAGCATTTGAGGACAATGGCAGGAGAAAAAAAAATCTCCATTCCCTGGCAAAAATTATACAGAAAGGGCAGCAGGAGGGATGGAGTAAATACCGCAGCAGCAATCATCTGAACATCTACTGTTATGCCAGTTTCCTCATAGAGCTGTACTATGTTCATCATTACCATCACTGGTACAGCAGCCTAAGCTACAAGAGTAAATTACCATAGCTTAGAAGAACTGGGAGGAGGATGAACGGTCCTATCAAAGCCTTTTCTAGATCATGACAAAGAAACGAAAGTTATAGTCTTAGCATAACAATAGATCCCAGTGTTCAGATTTTTTTCTGGTTCAACAGCTGCTGCAAGTGTCGGGTCAGATACATTCCGAATGGGGCATTGTACTCGATCATTGGTCTGATGAGTGATGAGTATAGGGAGACTATGACTTCCCTTGATCTGGATGTGAATCCCTTCATGATAAGGTGGGCAATGTAGAAGGTCTTCCTAACTACTTTAGCAATATGAGTGTCGAATGAAAGGCTACTGTCAACCTGGGTTCCCAGGTCCCTAATAACTTCTTCTGTGTTCAGGGGATTGCCACCTATATGGTAGCTAGGGGTAACCTTATTTTTCCCGAAGGGTATGACTATGCATTTCTTGGCATAGAGGTAGAGACATCCGCAGGTTCCATAGTTGAAGAAGCATCTTGCGTCATTCTGGGCTCCGAATGGGTCTCAGCAGAGGCCTGCGAATCTGTAGAAGCGGGTATGAGGGGCTGCAAAAGCACCTCACCAAGTACCAGCAGACTGGTGAAGAGCTTATCAGAAGCATTGTTGGCAGTTTTGGACCTATGCAATCTGTCTCTGTCTTGATCCTTGTTTTTTCGGAAGAGCAGTAATCAGATGGCTTATTGAAGCCATTTGTGAATACAGAGAACGAGAGCAAAAGAATTTAGTGACAAAGATAGCCTGACGATAAATAGTTCAGGCATTAAACAAGGCACAAAACCGAGAACATCGTGGTCTGGGCCTAAACAGATGATGCAGTAAGAATGAAAATCTGTGAGGTATTTTGCTTTCCACAGGCAAGACAATTAACTTTTTCTGACATCAGTTAGAGCAAGAAAAAAGGATCCCCGATGGGGTACTTAGCTATAGAAGACTTCAGGTTTGAAACCATAACAATGAAAATTTCAGGTAGTGGCCAACCGGCACTTGCGAACTGCTTCTGCTTCAGGCTCCAGCGCGGCAAGAAAAGCATGTAATGGCATCAGCTGCATGTTTTATACCCTTGACAACCTGACGTCATGGAAGAGGCGACAGCATCTGACGCAGACATCCCAAGACTCTGGTATTCGGGCCACCTGCAAGCAGATAACCCAAGTGTGATGACTGCAACAGTGAAACACTAAGAACATAAATAGTTTTCCAAGTAACGGATTTCATATCAACTGAAGTTGCTGCTTCAAAAGGAGGCTGCATCAAAGCCTGTAATATAATGGCTAAAACTCATGGAGGAACAGGATCCATAATGGGTGGTTTGAGAAAGGAACCCAAGTGTGATGACTGCAACAGTGAAACATGAAGAACAAATAGTTTTCCAAGTAATGGATTTCATGTCAACTGAAGTTGCTGCTTCAAAAGGAGGCTGCATCAAAGCCTGTAATATAATTGCTAAAGCTCATGGAGGAACAGGATCCCTAATAGGTGGTTTGAGAAAAGTTCCCTTTAAGAAAGCTTTTGGAATCTTCACAGATGCTACAGAGGAATTGTTCTGGCCTGTTTTGAAAAGTTGAAATTCCTCCCAACTCTACCTTGATTGTGGAGTAGCTGGAACCAGCATGAACATTCTCTAAAGAACTGTGGAATAGAAGGGAACACAGCTAAAAAGGGTTCCTTTGGAATTCACCCAGTTGGAAAACGTCTTCCATTTAATGTGAAAGCTATGCAGTGGAACTTTTCTGAGAAACTGTGATAATGCTGACTACAGAAGATGATAGCCTGGTGTCTCAGCATGTTTGGAAAATGATTCAACATCCACAACAGATGAACCAGTAGAGGCCACAGGAAAGGAAACCATGTCTGTCAAAGCCAAAAGGGGGCTATGAGGATAACTCTGGCCTTGTACAGTCATGCCTTCTGTATGAACTTGTTCATCAGTGGCAGTAGAGGAAAGGTGTAGAGAAGACTCAGGCCAATGATGGATGACAGCAATCCTTGGTGACTGCCCCTGTGGAGGAACTAGGGTAACTGCTGCATTTGTAGTTTAGGTATGCAGCAAAATGATCGCAGCAAAGTTGGCCCCAGCGACTGAAAATCTCATTAGTCACTGCTGGACCACTCGTGGGGTATCAGAATACATAGCTGATGGGCTAAACAGATCACACTGGAAGTCTGATGGATATGTATTGCTACCAGAAAGCATTGTGAAGACATTGTCCACTATCATACCCTCATGGCTTCTTGACCAAGTGTAAGACAATGTTCCTCCCCAAGTACAAAACTAACATATTGGCCTGTACTGCTATTATACTTCTGGGGACAGCATCCTGAAATGTCTGTAATGTTAGGACCACCACCTCATCTCCAGAACATTTACGTGCAACTTTGCTTCTATGACCAGGTGCCCTGGACAGTCTTCCCTTCAAAATGTTCCCCTTCACCATAGAAGGAAGTATCTGTCGTCACCACTATTGTCTCTCATGAAGGGAATACCTTCCATTAGTGATGGTGATGTCATCCATCACAATCCGTTTCCAAATACTGGCATCAGCCTGATCTTGCTGTGTAGGAAATTGTATTTCTACCGCCATTTTACTGGAGATGTCTACTGGAGCACCCTCATATGAAACCCTGCTAGAAGGGCTAACAGAATGGTTGAGATGATAAGACCTAGCATTGGAAGACTGAGTCTTGCCGTAGGAGACTGATGTTTTAGAAGAGATGAGTCTGTCAAGACTGATGTTTTAAACAAAACAAGGCTGTCAACTAAAGAGAGACAATTGTCTGTGACATGGTAGGTTAATTGGGAGATGGTATTCAGGAGGCATACTATGAATTCTATGTTCTGCTTTGGGTTGAGCTGACTTTGGTAGATTTACTGTTATGCCTAACTGGCAAAGCATTTGGAGCAAGGAGTCTATATTGACATTTGCTTTGAGGCAGCTGTCAAGAGCCAATCATCTAGATATGGGAAAATCTGGACCTCTAGCAGACAGCTGTGCTGCTACCACTGCCGTTATCTCTGTAAACACCCTGGGGGCTGTGGTGTGATCAAAGGCAGTGCTCAAAATTGGAAGTGATTGGCTCCCAGCCTAAAATGGAGATCTCCTTGAACCTCTCTATCTTTATGAGATAGTATGCATCCTTATGATCTGTCGAACATAATCATCTTTCCTCAAAGAGGCAAAATGGCTGAATTGTGACCATCTGAAATTTTGTATGCATTATGAACTGAAGATTTTAGTTCAGACTGGATCTGCAGTCCCACGTCTTCTTTGGAACCAAGAACCCTGAATAGACTCTGCATTCTTGGGTACTTTAAGGGATTGGCCTGAGTACAATTTTCTAGTAGCTTTGAAATTTCCACTACTGCCAGTTTCTGTTAACTGGAACCAATTTCTTTGGTTGTGGAGTATAGTAAAACAGAATTGTATTGCCTCTGGAAATAATGCCTAAAAACTAGGAGTCCGTGGTTGTCTCTGTACTGAACAGCCTGGCAAGAGATAATCAACCCTGACTGCTTCCAGACAGCAGCAGTTGGGCAACCCATTAGGGGCGAAAAAATGTTTTCCCAGAAAATGTCCCTCTGAAACACTGATTTTTCTGGCCGTTTCTGCCTCTTGATGGCATCTATTTTGATATTCTCCTCCTCTGCCCTGCAGAAGTCTACCCCTGCGATTTTCTACACCACATCTTTTTCCCTGTTCTGGTTCCTGGGAAAGGACCTAAAGTGTCTACCTTTGATCCAAACACTGTGTATCCATCATAGGGCTGTTTAAAGGACATCGTGAAGCTTTCTGTAAAGTCAAAAGACTTATCCAAGCATGCTGGAATATTGTAATGACAGTGCCTGCTGGCCTAGTTGAATCATCTGTTGCATGCAAAATGAGTTTCATGGCTACATCAGACAAAGACTGAAGAGTCGACAGCTGGGATTCTGCTTTCTTTTGGACATCCAACTGAAAGTGACTTGGAAATCTCTTTGGTCAGCTCTCTCTGAAAATGAGTGACATGGGCCAAATAATTCAGCACCCACAGTGCTAACACTGAAGTACGTTTGTTTCCCCAAAAATGATACAACAGTCTGGACTCGGTTAGGAGGATGAACCATTAAACTTTTCTGAGAGTTATTTCTTGGTGGCTGCAGCTACCACTGTTGTGTCCATAGGAGGACCCTTGCCCAATGCTGATATCTTATGTTTTCTTGGGATAGCCCCAAGCATGTCAAGATTCTTCCATACCAATTGGGCCATCAGGCTCACTAATGGATCAACATGTTGGACCACCCAGGATGAAGATGGGCTGGAACCAAAAGTCTCTAGGAACACAGACTCTTTAGGAGGAGAGCTGGTGCACCATCCTCAGGTTTCACTAATTCCAAGATTTCACCAAAGATGACGTCTTCGATTTAACAGTATCTTAAGAGAGTAACAGTATTTTAAGAAAAGTAGTGACATCCTGGAAGAAAGTGGTGGTAGCCGTAATACCTAGAGAGGGCAAAGATCCATCAGATACAGCTTCATATTGGACCATTTCAATACTAAACCGTGATTAAGTGCTTTATGTCTATAACTGCTAAAAGAATGGCAAAAGTGCTGCCAAAATTGATGGATATGGCTTGATGTGGTTTTGTGGAGAGGAGCAAACATTCAACATTAACACAACACCGATGATCCATAAGGAAGGAGAATGTAAGAAAATACCATGGTTACTGATGGGTTTTGATGTAGAGAAAGCATTTGACAGAGTAAGCTGGGACGTTATGAGTAGGGCAATGGAAGCATTTGCCTTCCCCTGATGAAATTATAAGCTAATTAGGAGAAAATGAGGGATCAGAGGTGAAGTGGTTGGTTACTCTTTGATAATTTCTACTTGAGCAGAGGAACCAGGGAGGGGTGTCCTCTTTCCCTTTGTTATTTGCATTATATTTAGCACAATTGGCAAAGAAGACAAGGAACTCAGAAATTCAAGGATATAACTGGTATGGTAATCAAGAAAAGCTGGCATTATTTGCAGATATTTTATAAAACTGGAAAAAAGTTAAAGTTGTGGAACATTTTGAGATAGTCATCTTTTTTCGACAGACACAAAATGAGCTAAAACAAAAGAGATGCATTAGTGGTACATTTAGTGGTACATACCTTAAACGTATTATTTATGGGGATTTGATAAAATGATGGGGACATGATAAAATGAAATATTAGGATGGTGTGGCAGCTAAGGATAGGTGCTAAAGCGAGACTGCTGGTGTAAAACTAAATATAAATGAATATGGAAAAATAAGCTAGATTATAGCAAAATATGGATATGGATATTTAGAGTTATACTTATTTAGTCATATTTTTAGTTTATAAGACAGAGTTGTAGATTTTAAGCCAGAGACAACTGACAGACTGGGATAAGAAAATAGGTGCTGACTGACTATCTGGGAAGGAAAATAAGTGAGGGAGAAAGTTAGGATTACCCTAATTTGAGGTGGGCAGATTACAATTTGTTAAGGCTCCTGTATAGGGCAGACAAGAAACCTATCAATCAGTGGAAAGGATGATGCTATGGGGTTAAGAACAAAGTGTGTAACACAACAGAAATGGAAACAAGCAGGTGTGTGTGTGTGTCCGCAAAATAGGAAAAAGAGAGAAACTGCCGAGAGAGGTGCTGCATAAAGGGATAAAGACAACAGGGGAGGGCTGGGCCATTGCAGTAAAGGATATTAGAACCAGCTGGAATTTATTGCAGTAAAAGGTATTGAAGCCAAGCAAGGAGCTGGAAGAGTAGAGTATGAGGATAGAACAAAAAGAATCCTGTTTCTATGTATTTAGATGAGAAAAAAAAGTTATGTCTCAACATTAACACAGAGGTATTTGCATGTATTAAAATGTCACCATTACTTTCTGTACAATTTCATGATCAGGTTCATTGTTGCCTTCATACACAAGCTCAAGGTCTTCCACTAATAAGTCTGTCCCGATATCAGAGCATGCAGTAGGAAAGCTCAAAGATCTTGTTTGCAGTTATAGCTAGCATAGATAAAAGGTGGCTGTTAGGAGTGCATTAAAGAAAAGAAGAGAATAATGATATCCAGGAGTACCAATGGCAGGTCTTCCAGCAGGAGTATGCCAGTTGTAATAAGAGAGGGTGGGATGTAAGAAGCAAGCGGCGATGGACACACATGAGGGATAGGGTGGTACAAAACTTTAAATGGGTTTGTGGAGGGGTGAAGGAGGGTGGGATAGGAGTGGGACAAAGCGCATACACCATTCTTCTTAATCAGCTCAAGGGAGAATACCCTTCACCTGGAGTCTTGCAAAACACCCACCTGGAGGCAAAATCGACTTTGTAATGAATGATAAAGGTATGGGGTCTTCAAAATGTTGCTGCAACAGAAATGGTATCAATTGGAAGTCCTAGCCAGAAAGGTGGAAGGTTGCTATGTGTCTTTTAGAGTGGGCACAACTCTATGGTGGGATCTCTTGCTTTGAGATATATGGTATTGGGTGGTAGTCTTTTGAGAGCCATTTAGATGAGCCCATATTTAGATACTGGAAGTACCTTTTGAATCTATGAATAAGGTTACCACTTGAGATATAAAGAATTCTGAAGTTTATAGTTCTGTGTAAAATAGAAGCGTGGTTGATCTTTGGACATCCAGCTAATGTGCTTAGAATTAGATCTTGTCCCATAAGATGGATAAGAGCTGGTAAGCTCTATGAATTGGTTCAAATTTCCTGCTGAACATAAAGAAGGCAAGAAATAAAAGATGGGTTTGTCTGCTACCCTGTCTCCATTGAAAAGAGAATCAAGAGTGCGTTTGTGACAAGGCTTTGTTTTCTGACATTGCAGGACTTTATGTAAAGAAAATCAAAAGGATAGTTGCTCATGTGAAATTCTATCTCCATCAAGATGATGCTGGCTCAAAGGGAAAAATGAAAGAAAGATAGGATTTCCATGTCAAAAACTTGTGCTGGAGGATGATGCTGGCTCAAGCATTAATAATAAAGTACCTGAATGAGTTTTTTGCATCAACCTGTCAAATTGAGGATCTGAAGGGAGGGATGGGCGTTCTTGACCACAGTCAGTCAAAAGGTATGGAACTGGGTCCCATCCAAGGGCTCTTCGAAAAGAGAGGAGAAGAGAGAATCAGATTTGACAAGGTCAGTATGGGTGATGATGCAGTGATGAATATCAAAATAACTCTGGCATTGAAGAAAGATGGGTATTAATGGAAAGGAAAGGGGAGAAAAAAGGAAAGTGGAACAGAGAGGGAGGGGTGTATAAGTGTATGTGAATCCTTAATGACTGGCCACTGCATGGGGTTAGAGGCATTTGGCATTCATGGATGCATTCAAAAGGTCATCCAAGGTCACCCCAATTTTGAAAATCCCCTTCCTTCCTTTCCTGTTTTAGGGATCACTTCAGTGAGGCATCAGAGGCATGCTCATGCAGCTGCAACCGTCATGTTGGATTTCTCCATTCTTATTGTATGCATAAGGCTATGGAAGGAGAAAGAGGTTGCCCATACTTGCCCTCTCCATACTCTCAAGGCCTCCTGACAAGATCTGGTTCTTTGACACTGATGTGCAAATGGGCCTTGTGATTCTACCAGGTGCCTTGGACCATCTTTCCCAGATAATGCCCCCCCCCCCCAATCTGAGAGGCATCTGTGGTCACTGTGGCCAGTGGTTGGGGATGTACAAGTGGTCAACCTATAGTCATGAGTGGAGTAAAGCCACCAAAGGACCGACAGTTGGCAACTCCTGCATCGACCACTGAGTGCTGCCATGGTCCCCAAAATTTTTAGGACTATCCTTGCTTGTGCTTTTTTTTTTTTTATGAAGAGAAGTTAGGTCATCATACTTTTTATCCAATTCTGTTCCTATAATCCTAGGTGCCTCAAGTGAGCCTCAACTACTGCCATACATTCAGTGAACACACTGGGAGCTGTAGTGAGGCCAAAGGGCACAGCTCGAAACTGGTAGTGACTGGATCCCAGCCAAAAGCACCCACCTGTCCATTTTTTTTTATGTATTATTCTATTCTGAGGTCTATCAAGCACATCCCAGAAAAGGGAGTATTGACTGCAATATCACCATCTGGAACTTGGACTTTCTTACTGATTTGTTTAGATTGCTTAGATCCAGAACTGGTCTCCAGTCCCCTGTTTTCTTTGGAACTAAAAAGAATCTTGAGTAAGCTCTGGAACTTATTTGGTCTGCGGGGACTGCTTGGACGACTCTTGTCTAGCAACTTTTGAATTTCTAATGTTGCCTGTTCCCTCTGACTGGCTGGAACATCTGGGATCTTTATGTTTGGGACATGGAAGGAAAAGGGTATGGAGTAACCTCTGGATATGATGCTTAGTACCCACTTGTATTTTGTTATTTGTAGCCAGGCTTCTGGGTACAAAGATGTCCAGAGATGAACAGATGGGCCTCCCTTTAGGAGTGCTGAAAGGGCTTACCAAAGAAAGATTCTCTGTCACATGATTCCGCAGACCCCCGCTGCCGCTTGGTTGGAGTCTTCCATTACTACTTTCCCCTCTGCCCCTGGGGGAGGATTCACCATGTGTGTCCTGGAAAGCTCTCTGGGATTTTTGGAACCACATTTTGCTACTTCCTTTCTGACATTTGGGATAAGGCCTGGCATGGAAAAAGACCCCTATGGCAGACAGAGCCTTTCCTTCTTGCTCTCGCACCTGGTTAGTGTCCTTAACTTTGACCCAAACTGAGATGAGCCATCAAGCGAGGTGTTCACAAAGGAAGATTTAAAAAAGCTCCACAAAGTCACACAAGCACATCCAAGAATGTCCCCTTACGGAAATTCCTGAACCCACTGCTCTACTCCATCTGCTGCATAAGAAATCAGTCTCATGGAGGAGTTGACAACTGAATTTAAGGTTGTGAGCTGAGAGGAAACTTTCTCTGAAACCCCTTCAGCTACTGAACCATGGAGAGCATCTCTTAACTCCTTCAGGAGATCTCTCTGCAATCTAGTAAAATGGGTCAGGTAATTCAGCATTCTGAGAGCAAAAGTCGCTTTCATATCTGTCCATCATACGAGACTCGTTTTTTCGGTGGCTGAACAAAAGAGGTCTCAGAGTTCCACAGCACCTACTGGGACTCCCTTAGTTAAAAAGGGAGTGTCTGAAGGGGACATGAACTTATTTGGCCTCCAAGGAACGGGTTCCACTGAACCTGGAGACTCCCACACCTTCCAAGAAACTAGATCTAGAAGTTCAAATGGTGGAGACACCCAAGTGGAGGAAGGGTGAGATCCAAAGGCCTTCAGGTACACAGACGCCTCTGCTGAAGGGTTAGTGGACTTCCAGCCACCTCTCTGCTTAAGGAGGTAACCGTGGGGAATACTCAGCTTCATCGAGGTCTGCAACAGAAGTGATGGACTCCTCTGGGGAGTCTAAATGCTTCCTCTTACATAACCTCTTCTGAGGGAGGGTTTCAGAGGGGTACACTAGAGTGGTTTCAGAAGAGTGGGGGGTACCCTGTGGGGCATCCTGAGGCCTAGGATCTCCGCGTCCCTGTGGATGTAAGGGTATAGAGGCAGACGCCAGTGCTTTTGGGGGAAGACATCCAGAGATGACAGGGGAACTGCCTGTGGAGATAGTACTTTCCTCATCACCTCAAAAGCCCTCCGCCCCTGATCTGAGGAAATCCCTAGATTCAAAGATGTTGAGGGAACCCCCGGAATCAAGGATGATGGCCCCCCCAAGGCTGAGGTAGGAGACGAGCTCATCCGAGCCAATGTCCCAAGAAGCAAGGTCAGATCAGACAACTGTTTGATCAGACTCACCTCCCCTGGACCCCGACTGGAGAGCAATCAGCTCCTAGATTCCGAGCTCCGATGGAACAGAGGACAGAGAAATGGTCAGATCCGTAGATCCCACAACGGGTCTTGGGTCCCATGGTACCACTAATAACAGTTAATCTGATCTCGGACTTCGGAGTCAGAGGAGGAATCTGAGCAGAAGGGGAGGATGTGGTTGAACCCGAAGCCCTCAGCATTGGATTCGATAACAGCTTGGCCAGCGCTGGTGTCTTTAATAGCCTCTGTACCAATTGATCCATGTTAGTCAGATAGGCTCCTGGAAGACTGAGTGGAGGGGGCTGGAGACTTGGAAGGTTGAAGTATCTGAGAGTGGGGGAGAACAGCTCCAAGACAGGGGACTGGCTCTGCAACTCAAACTCTACCTGCACCGAGAGTGATGGTGCCAGAGCTACGGATTTTTTGGATCTGATAGACTTAGGATCCTGTGTCAAAACTTTGGCAGTCTTTTTTGACGGCTCCAATGGAGCACTAGAGAAGGAAAATCTCTTCCCAAACCCATCAGATTTTGAAAACGACTGGTCAGACTTTGATAAACCCAGGCCTTCTTGTATTGCTTCTGAGAAGGGGGGTTTTAAGAGACCTCTCAATATCAATTTGTTTTCCCTCTCCAGGAGAGCCCTGTAATTAAAGGAATGACAGATGGAACAAGACTCCTGGAGATGGACAGCTCCTACGCAACATAAGCAAATTGTGTCTGTCAGGGACATTTTCTGCCCACATTTCTCACATTTTTTGAAACTAGGGGTTAGAAAATGAAAGGGAGGGCACAGCCCTCTAACTTAAATGGGCTATGCCCAAGAGAGTGAAACAAAAACAGGTAGCCCTCTAACTTAAATGGGCCAAGGGTAAGGCAGTTCTCTAATTTAAACGAACTGACCTTAATTTTTAAAAGGGGAAAACAAGAGAATGAATAGCCCTCTAACTTAAAAGGACTATAGAGAGTCCTAAGAAAGAGACCGGGATAGGGACAATAAGGGCTAAGCGGAAGATGACAGCCCACAGCAGAAAACACAGCAGAACAAAGTGGAAACAATTAACTAGCACAAAAAACTAGTTGTCAAGAGTAATATAGCAAGAAAAGCTATTTCCAAAAATAGTCATATAAGAAAGAATATACTTAGCCAGAGCCAGCAGAACGAGCACCCGATCTTGTTTAGCGGCAAACAAGATCTGGGGTGCTTTCCTAGTACATGCTGGGATAGGATTTAGCCACGAGCTAGTGGAAGACCTCAAGCTTGTGTATCAAGGCCGAGCTGGATCGGAGGATTGGATCCGAACCCATCCGGATAAGGATGAAGGCGAGAACAGGACAACACATCAAAGACTTTTGTACATTTGCTGATAGCAGATTCTTGAATATAGACTGCAACTACTAGAATAGGACTCACTCAGCCTTTTCTGACAAGTAATGGCAAAGCCAGGGTGGCATCTGAAGTGGAGAACAAAACTTTGCCATGCTAGTTTAAATGCTACCAATTTTCATATTGAAGTACAAACCAAGCCAGGCTTTAAGAAATCTATAATCCAGTTGTACCTCTTCCATACTGTACAAGAAATTCCCTAGAGCAAGCCAGTGTTTTTCAAGAAATATTCTGTGCATACATAAAGTTTTGCAAGTGTAAGGGAATCTCAGGACACACACATTCAACATTCTCACCATTACTGATTGCTGCAACTTTGTAATAACAATTCACAAAACTTTGATCTCAAAGTTGTGACCTTAGAGCACCAATTACATATCAATATACCAAGGTTTACATAGTGCAAAGTGTGCCATCACGTACACTAGAAAATTATACGCTACAACAAAAATATTAAACCACTTACACTCTGCTTTGTTTAGTAGCTCTACAGATATGGCTTTATTTGACTAGAAGTGTAAACACATTACCTTTGTCAATATGGACCTCAATGATTTTTTTTTCTCGTACAGTCTTGTTCCCATTGCAGTTTCTGCACCTGTATTTTGGGTTTATTCTTTCCCCTTGCCCGTGACAATCTGAACACATTGTCTGAATCTGTTGGACCATTCCAGGCCCCAACTGCTGAACATGAACCTGGATTCCTCTGCCTTTACAAGTAGGACAGTTCTCTACTGCTCCTTTCTTCCCACCATGGCCTAAAAAACAAAAACAAAATGTAAAGTACTCTTAATTTTGTCTCAAAAACAAAAACAGAAAAATGCAGCATAATACATAGGTTCATAGATAGATTAGTACTAGGCTAATTGCCCTTGTGGGCCATTTTAAGCCTAGCCAATTATCCCTTGTGAGACTCTAACCTTGCACCTTGTGTTTGTAAGGCAAACACCTTAACCATTAGGCCACCCACCCTCCCTTTGCACTTTAAACACTGCCTGATCTGTTTAGCATGGCTGTCAGGAAGGTCTATATTATAAAGTCGAACCAAAATGTTGACTTACTTTTGATAGACACCTAAATGTCAAAGCTGCACTTCATCAAAACTCCAAATCATCGAATTCTTTCCAAAGGAAAGAAAATCGGTAGGCCAACAACAGACACCACATTTAAATGAACACTATTAAGTGGGGGACTTCGCCCCCCCCAACTAAATACACCAACTCTGAGATCGCACTACAGTCAGGAAAAGGGCAGATGCAACAGAATGGCTAACCGATTTTTCCCTTGGAAAGAAATCGATTTGGCCGTTAGATGTAGTGCAGCTTCGACATTTAGGTGTCGATGAAAGGTAAGTCGACATTTTGGTTGGTCGACTTTATAATATAGACCCTGCCAGGAGATTTGTGTATATTCTTAGATTAACTTGTACTGTATGCTAGCATGTCTAACTGAAAATGTAAATAAGTATAATGTGGAGTATTTCCCTGTTTATACAGAATGCTCAAACAATCTGTCAGTGTTTTGATACATTTTTAATTGCACATTACATTTGCATAAAATAAAAACTGTGGAGAATCAACTGAACAGTAGTTGGTGTCATCAGAATGTTCTTGGTTGCTAGGGGATTTGAACAGATGATTGACAGGAAAAATTTTTTTCAAACAGACTGCTGAAATCAGTTGCTAAGCAGTTTGTGAAGAGTTGCAGTCACAGTGCTGTGCAGCAATACCCAAAGAAGAGCACTCACCAAAAACTGTAAACCTGCCTTTGCCTTGCTGTTGTGTTAGATTAGATCAGAGACAGTATTCTCTAGTTAGATTAGGAAAGCTTAGTTATAAAGAGTTTTTCTAAAATGGACTTCTATCCTACAGTTTAATTTCATATTTCTGGTGACTGAATTCTGGTGTTTATTGAAAGTTATTGATTTACATTCTTGTAACTATTTTACTTAAATATTTTTTATAACTTTACATCGTGGCTGGAAATTAGTGTGTTCTTTACAGAGTGAAGAGTGCTTATACGTATATTTGTTTCATACTGCCCAGGTCACACCAAAGGTCTGGTCACTTCTGATCATAGCTATCACTTATTTTATTTAATTTTCATAAATGGACACCCCTTCAGAAGGGGATGAAGAAACACTGATTGCTGGCTGCATTACCATATTATTTTGGGGAAGGAAGACAGCTGGAAATCTGTGTCAGGCTTTCCCATTTTCCCAGAAGTGTTTGGACGTATGAGATTTAAATTTACTTTGAGTGTATCACAGGTCTTAAACTGAGACACACACTGCTCTGAAGTATGTAATAAGGAGTTACAATAGGGGTGGACAGATGTATACAGTCCTATCCCAGATTGAGCATATTCCTGTTGTGCTCTTATGGGAAAATTGTGAAATATTACTCCTATTTAAGTGACAGTCTCACATTGGAATCAGTAGTGAGGACTGAAGCTCCTTACGTACTGACCCAGGATAATAAGGGACATCACATTTATTGTTGGCAGCCCAATGGGATATAGCTGGACATCATACTGCTCACAGTCTCTGTATAAGCCAAGAATAGTTACTTTGAACAGCAGAAAATAGAAGTTATGTCCTTACCATAACGTTCCATGTGGAGTGTTCATCTCGCCTTTGTTCTTACACATGGGGTTCGGAGCCGATCCTCAGCTCCGTGCCGGCCTCTTGCAAGCTCTGCATCGAGAAGAAGCTCGAGACAATCTAATACCCACAATCCCCCTCTGCCTTTACCTCAGATCTAGTTTGCAAGCAAACCAATCTCCAGAGAGAGCACATTCATGCTTACATCACATATGCACAGAAATAAGAATCTATACATAACTATATATAGAAAGACAAATAGACATATATATATATATATATATATATATATATATATATATATATATGTATATATATATATATGCCAACTATGTACACAAAATTTGCAGCAGCAGCAGGATGCTCCTGGCCAGGCATCAAAAGAACGTTCTTCTTAAGGGCGGAGGTGGGAATGTAAGAACAAAGCGAGATGAACACTCCACATGGAGCGTTATGGTAAGGACATAACTTCTATATGTGATAGTGTTCAATTTCGCCATTTGTTCTTACACATGGATAGCGTCCCTAGCTCCTTGTTCCTGAGGAACTCACGGAAGGACGTTCTTGAGCACAGTGGAACCAAAGGTTGCCCTGTCCCTAGAAGCCTTGTCTACCTTATAATGAGAAATGAATGTATGTGGCTTAGACCAAGTAGCAGCCGCTGAAATAGCGTCCAGTGGTAGGCGTGCTGCATGAGCCAAAGATGTAGACACTGACCTTGTGGAATGTCCTTTAGGTTTGTGCAAAAGAGTTTGATTTGAAGAATCGTAGACATAGATTATACAATCCGTTAACCACTTAGAAAGAGTTCTTTTGGTAACTGCTAGTCCTTTCCTGTTATCAGCAAAAGCCACAAAGAGTTGATCAGTTTTTCTGTGATCTTTTGTTCTATCCAAGTAAAATCTTAGTTGTCTGTGAACATCTAATTTGTGCAACATATACTCCATTTTGTTGGAGTGATTTTTGAAGAAAGTGGGTAATTCAATGGACTGATTAATATTGTTAATAGAACACACTTTAGGGAGGAAGGATGAATTGGTACGAAGAGAAACTCTGTCAGAGTGAAATATCAAATAAGGGTGCTTGATGGAGAGAGCCTGAAGTTCAGATACTTCCTAGCGGAAGTAATGGCTACCAAAAAGAGAGTCTTCCAGGACAAAAATTTTAATGGGCAAGAAGAGGCAGGTTCAAAGGGGGGCAACATTAATTTAGATAACAACAAGTTTAGACTCCAAGGTGGCGTAGGAGATCTGACTGGTGGTCTAATGTGAAAAACCCCTTTTAAAAAGGCTTTGCAAAGTCTGTGGGCCATAACAGGAGCCCCACATTCTTCCACATGGAAATTTGAAATGGCAGCCAATTGAACCCTTAGTGTAGCAGGAGAAGCACCCTGATGGAATAAGTCCGTTAAAAACTCTAATATTTTATTCAAAGGAGCTATAAAAGGATCCACTTGCTGTGTATTCGCCCAGAATACAAATCGCTTCCATTTACTAGAATATGTTTTAGTAGTGGAAGCTTTATGAAAGCCACCAATATATTCCGAACTGCTGGCGAAAGAAGATCAGACCTGGCTAAGTTGGGAACTGGAGCAGCCAAGCTGCTAGATGGAGGGACCGGAGCGCGGGATGGGGAACCCCTGACGAGTGAGTCAACAGATCTGGCTCTGGGTCCAGAATCCAGGGTTCCCGAATGCAGTGTGTCTTCAGGAAGGGAAACCAAATTTGACGAGGCCAGAATGGGGCAATGAGGATTATTGTCCTGTGAAGGTTTCTGGCTTTCTGGAGAAACTTTGATATCAGGGGAAATGGAGGAAATGCGTAAAGGAGTCCCGGGGGCCAATCGTGAATCAGTGCATCCCTGGGGACTTCCCCTGGAGGGGGTAATAGGGCAAATTAGCTCCTGCATTTGGCGTTCATTGGAGATGCAAACAGATCGCAGGAAGGCTGGCCCCACACGCGAAAAATCCTTTTCGCCACTGACTGTTTTAGGGACCACTCGTGCAGTAACAGAATTGCTCTGCTCAGCCTGTCGGCTATGACGTTGGATGACCCCGGGATGTGCGTTGCTATTAGAAAGCGACCCGTGGACTCCGCCCACTGCCAGATTCTCATGGCCTCTCTGCATAGCTGATAGGACTTGGTTCCCCCTTGCTTGTTTATGTACCAGACTACCGACATGTTGTCCGTCTGAACTGCAATAGCTCCTAGAGGAAGAAGGGGAGCAAAGTGTTGCAACGCTAGAAACACTGCCCTCAACTCTAGAACATTGATGTGCAGATTGTACTCCAAATTGGTCCATTAAGCCTTGGACTGTCTGTCCCTGAAAGATGCCCCCCCACCCTATCAGGGAAGCATCCGTGGTCACCGTAACTGTAGGCGTGGGTAGCACAAATGGTCTCCCCTTGGAAAGGTTGCACGTTTGAAGCCACCAGTTTAGATGTGTCTTGCATGTTTTCGTTATAAGAATCTCGTGTGTTAGAGGTAGTTGTTGAACGACCATTGTGCAAACAGTAGCCATTGAAGAACTCTCATGTGCAGCCTTCCCAAGGGTATTGCAATAAGGGAGGCTGACATGAGTCCCAAAACCTTCAGTACCAGTTTTGCTGGAGATTTCCTTGACAAAAGTAGAAGACGTATGTGAGTCTGAAGTGATAGTATCCTTTCCGGAAGTCTTAGAATTAACTGGCGTGTGTAATTCTGCTCCTATGAACAAAATATTTTGTGATGGCTGAAGCAAGGATTTTCGAAGTTCACGGAAATTCCTAGGTGAACACACAGTTGAAGAGTAAAGTCTCTGGCCTGTAATAGTTGACGCTGGGTGGTGGCAGAAAGGAGCCAGTCGTCCAGATACGGAAACACCTGGAATCCTTGGCGTCTCAAGTGAGGCGCTACCACTGCCATGCATTTGGTGAAGACCCTGGGGGCTGAGGTCAGACCAAAGGGCAGGGCTCGAAATTGAAAGTGACTGGCCCCAGCCGGGCGCAAATGATCTCTGGATGCCCTGGCCATTTTGATGTGGTAGTATGCATCCTCTAGATCTATTGAGCACATCCAGTCGTCCTTCTGTAAGAATGGAAGGATCGATTGAGCGTGACCATTCGAACTTTTCTTTCCTGAGAAGGTATTGAGGTAGCTTAGGTCCAGGATGGGCCTCCAGTCCCCTGTTTTCTTTGGAACTAAAAAGAACCTTGAGTAAGTCCCGAATCCTTGCTGGTCCGCTGGGACTGGTTGGATGACTCTTTTCTCTAGCAGCTTTGAAATCTCTATAGCTGCTGGCTCGCAGATGGGGCGGTACATCTGGGAGTCTTTTCTTTGGAATGGGATGGGATAGAAAGGGTATGTTGTAACCTCTGGTAACCACGCTTTTACCCACTTGTCTGTAGTTACATTTTGCCAGGCCTGAGGGTATAAAGCTAAGCGACCCCGACTGCCTCCAGAGCAGGACAGTCGGGCCTCCTCTCAGGAGTGCTGGAAAGGTTTACCAGGAGTGTATCCCTGTCACCTTGATGTTGCGGACCCCTCTGCCACCTGGGCGTCTTCCACCTCTGCCCCTCCTCTGCCTCTAGAGGGGCATCTCCTGTGTGCCTGAGAAAGCTCCTTGGGGTTTTGAAACCACATTTTTCCACCACGTTGCCCTTTGGGGTACGGTCTGGTTGGGGTGGAAAAACGGACTCCGACAGCAGACAGAGTCTTTCCCTCCTGTTCACACCGGGTAAGGGTCTCCTTTACTTTGGGGCCAAAGAGAGTGGCACCGTCAAATGGGGCGTTAGTAAAGGAAGACTTGAAGGCTTCCAAAGGAACATAAGCGCATCCAGGATTGTCTGCGAAGAGCAATCGCTGAAGCTGCTGCCCTACTCGAACCTTGACTGCGAGGAAATCAGCCTCATGGACGAGTTCACAATGGATGTAAGGGTATTAAGTTGTGCTGTCACTTTCTCCGAGACAGCAGCATCTGTAGTACCCTGGAGGGTATCTCCCAACTCTTTGACTAGATCCCTCTGTAGACGTGTAAAATGGGTCAAATAGTTCAGGATCGCATGGAAAAAGCCGCTGAACTAAAAATGCTTCCGTACCTATCCATCGTCCTAGAATCTTTATTAGGGGGATGGACAGATGAGGAAGACTCTGACATCTCCTTTTTCGTGGCCGCTGCCACCACCATAGCGTCCACTGGAACTCCTTTTGTCAGGTAGGACTTGTCCTGAGGTGCCGTGATGTATTTATTGGGTTTCCTTGGGACTGGTTCCACTGTGTCAGGAGCCTCCCACGCCCTTCGAGCAATTAGTTCCATTAATTCATCGAAGGGCGGATTGACCCAGGAGGAGGAAGGGCGAGCACCAAATGCCTTCATCAAAACTGACTCATCCTCAGAAGGGGGAAGGGACTGCCAGTCACCTCTCTGTTTCAGGATCTCCAATATGTCCGAAAAAGAGACATCTTCTGAAGGTGACTTAGGGGACCCTTCTGACTCATCTAAGTCAGTATCAGATGTCAAGGATTCTTGTGGAGAATCCAAGTGTCTCCTCTTACACAATCTTTTCCTAGGGACTTCTTCGTGGGGAGCATCCGAAGAAGCCTCCGAGGAAGAGGGCACCCTCCAGGGGTGGCTGAGACACTGGTGCCCGGCGCTTGCATGTGGCCGTGGGTGCAGAGGAGGATAACGGCCCTTTATGGGGAGGAGAGGTTGCTTCGACTGATGTGGTTGTCTGGGTAGACAACACCTTCCTCATTAGGTCGAAGCCCCGGGTCCCGCATCGAAGAATCTCCCGGTTCGAGGAAATGGGAAGAATCCCGACACAGGCACGAAGGCATCGACCCGAGGACGGAGCGAATCGATCCGCCGAGGCCCGAGGGAGAGTCTGAACCGAACGTCGGTTCGACTCTCGCCCGGAACCAAGGACAGACCGTCGGCTCCGAGACTCCGTATCGGATCCGACGGAGTCGAGGTGAAGGAACAGACCGAGAAAAGATGGTTCTGGACCCGAGGGCTCCACAATCAATAGATCAGCCTCTTCCGGCTCCAAAGACTGAACAGGTCTCGGAGGAGGAATGGATGGAGACACCGGGAGGCCTTCAAGTTTCGACACCAACTGGGTGGAAACCAAAATAAGTTTGGACAGGGCCGAATGCTCCAATAACTTCTGCACCACACGATCCACATCGATATCAGAGAGTTTGGAAGAAGAACGGGTCGAAGGAACCGAAGACGGAGCCGACCTCAATAAGGTCGAAGGAGGGAGCTCCATCACCGGTTCCAAGACTCGAGGCTCAGGAACCGATACCAGTTGAACACTCTGCCCCGACGTCTGTGGAACCGGTGATCTAACCTTTGCTGAAGAGCTCGGAGCCGAAGACTTGGGCTCCGACGTCTTCGATTCCTTAGAGGATTTTGATGCCTGGTCAGAAGCATCTAGAGCCTCCTGAAAAGAAGGTTTTAATAAACCTCTGTCCATTAGTTTCCTGCGCCTATCTGTCATGACCCTCCCACTAAAAGAGTGACAGATGGAACAGTCCTCTTGCAAGTGGAGAGGGCCAAGGCAGTAGACGCAGGAACTATGGTTGTCAGTCACTGACATTTTCTAGCCACACTGACAACGCTTAAATCCTGATTTTACCTTATCAGACATTATAGAAGTAAAAGACAAGTCCAGTAATGTAGTCAAATCAGAGAAAAAATTGTCAAATCCGGTATAAAAGTCAAATCCTATTAAATTTAAGAAGGGTTAACGGTACCGAGAATTTAACCAGTCAACAACACAATCACACAGTATATCACTGAAATATCAAATAGAATAAGAAAATCCAATAAAATATAACAAATAAAGTTATATCTTAGCTTTAGACGCTCGAGCTAGCTCCCAGCGATGCGAACGCAGCAGCGGCAAACTAGATCTGAGGTAAAGGCAGAGGGGGATTGTGGGTATTAGATTGTCTCGAGCTTCTTCTCGATGCAGAGCTTGCAAGAGGCCAGCACGGAGCCGAGGATCGGCTCCGAACCCCATGTGTAAGAACAAACGGCGAGATTGAACACTATCACATGAGCAAGGTTTGTGAAAGGAAAGATTTATAAACAGATTTGCTAACTCAGGATTGCACAAGGTTGTGACCAGATTTCTTACTTTAAGCCATCTAGACGACTTAAGTTTGTGTCTTGGCCTATGTCCATTTGTAGACATGTTGAACTAAAAGGAAACCGTGTTCTTAGCATCTGGCTGAGCATGTCCATGTTTGTCAAGAACAGGACTAATGCCTGCAGATATGAAAAAAGCTTTGTAGTTAAAATTTTAAAAACACTAGATCACCCATCTTATAATGGTAACCTGAAGGCCTCATCCAGATCTCTAGTAACATGCAAAGTACAAAAAATGGGCAAACTAAGAAAGGATGTTACAAAGGCTGGACCTGCTAATTTATTGTTATGGTTAGTACACAGTGTTCATATCTGGTATGAAGTGGTCCAATCTTTAACAGTGGGCTAGAGTCCCAAGTTAATTAGCATGGGTGGCCTAAGACATGACAGCATACTGTGACCCAAAATATCACTCACACCTGGATATATCACATCTATCTTAATGCACAGTTAAGCTACTCAGTGATGTTCGACCAGCTGTTGTAAGAGTAGCCAGTGAACTACAGAGAAAAAAGCTTAAGTAGTATCAACTGCCTTTTTGTAATGTGCTTGTGGAGCACAGAGTTTTTTCATAGCAAATGAATCTTTTTTACCAATATCACCACAAACGTTTTATTCCTTTTCAAACTACAAACTGTAAGTTGCCAATTTTCTTCTGATAATTTGATTTGCCAGTACAAAAAAAAGTTATGCCTTACCATAACGTTCCATCTGTGTTGTTGATCTTCACTAATCCTTGACTGTGGGCTCGGTTCCGAGCCTTGGAGCCGACTCTGCCATTTACTTCAGCTCGTGCCTTCCAAACTCTCGAGCTAGGCTCTACCCATAATGCTCCTCTCTCTAAATTACCTCAGATCGAGTTTGCCTAAAATAGTGGCAGACAGATAGTAAAAAATAAGAGACCAGATCAGTGACCCTATTATGAAGCCAGTCTTGGGAGTATTCGATCCACTAAGAGTCTCAGGCTGGGGGACGGAAGGGGGATGTCAAGGATTAGTGAAGATAGAATGTTATGGTAAGACATTTCTTCTTTATCTGAAGTTGTCAATCTTCATGTAATCCTCGACTGTGGGACAGAGTCTCCAGCTAACTGAATATTCCTGAGCACCATCGAACCAAATGGTGCACGTTCCCTAAGGACCTCATCCAATTTGTAATGAGTAATAAAAGTATGAGAAGACCATGTGGCTGCTGCAAAAATGTCATCCAGAGAAGCTCCGTCATGAAAAAACGCAGAAGCTGCTACAGCTCTAGTCAAGCGGGCTTTCACAAGACATAGTGGGTGAAGTCTTTTTTGACTGATAAGACAAAGGTAATACAATCTCTAATCCATTTAGCTAAGGTAACCTTGGAAACTGAGTTACCTAAGGGAAGTGAGGAAAAGGCAACAAAGAGCTGGTCAGATTTTCTGAAATCCTTTGCTCAGTGAAGGTTAAAATGTAGCTGTGTATGAACGGCTAATAGATGTAGAAAATACTCCATTATTGGAGAAGTTAGGGAAAAAGACTGGTAGGTACAATGTTTGATTGATGTTAGATTCTGAAACTACCTTTGGCAAGAAGTATTAGTCCTGAGGGAACACCTGTCTTTGTGAAATATTATACAGGGGGGGTTTGCAGGACAAAGCTTGAATTTTCGGTAAGAGTAACAAAACCAAATTTTTCCAAGAGAAATATTTTACAAGTAGCTGATGGTGCAAAAGGGAGAAGAGAGAGATTGTAGGAACTGAGGGTAAATCCAATGGGGCAGAGGGCTCTTTAAATGGAAGCCTTAAAATCAGGATTCCCTTCAAAAAGGCTTCACAAAGTTTGTGACATAAGTGAAGAACCATCAAAATCAGTATGGAAATTAGATATCGTGGCTACATGGACCAAATGGTAAAGGCGGAAAAGCCAGTTTGATAAAGATCAGCCCGAAAATCCAATACTTTATTGCATGGGAACTGTATAAGGGTCCAGATCATTGTTAGGAGCCCATCTAGCAAAATTTTCCCATTTACTCTGGTACAGTTTCCTAGTAGGTTTGTGATGGGCCAAAATGATGTTGCTGACTGGTGAGGAAAGGGAAGAATGCCTGGCAACCATGAGAATTAGAGAAGCCATGAAGTGAGCTTGAGATGTTGGGGATTCGATGAACTATTCCTTCTGGGTGGGATAACAGATATGGAGCTGGGACCAGCATCCAAGGTTTCCGAAGTAGATGAGGCCATATGAAGGGAAACCAAACCTGTCGAGGCCAGGATGGAGCAATGAGGATTGTGCTCTTCAACCTCTTGGCTTTCTTTAGGAAAAGTGAAATCAAAGGAGTTGGGGGAAGGCATACATGAGACCGGGGAGGGGGCAATCATGGAGAACAGCATCTCTGAGCGACTCCTCCTGGTGCAGGATTACGGCAAAGTACCTGCTACACTTGTTGTTCAGGGGGGGGGGGGGGCAGAGATCGCAGCAAGGTCGACCACAGTGGCTGAATATTTTCTCCGTCACCACAGGATTGAGTGCCCACTTGTGAGGAATTACAAAAGTTCTGCTCAATTTGTCTATCACACTGGAACTCCCCAGAATGTGCATTGCCATGAGAAGCGGCTGGAAGAAGTCGCCCATTGCCAGACTGACTGCTTCTCAACAAAGCGGGAAAGATTTGGTTCCCCATTGTTTGTTGATGTACCAGAGCACCGACATGTTGTCCGTTTGAATTACCACTGTTCCCAAAGGAAGAGCATCTCGAAAGGCTTGCATTACCAAGAGCACTGTCCTCTTCAGATCACTGATGTGCAAACCGGCCTCCAGTTGGGACCAAGTGCCTTGGACAGTCCTTCCCAGATAATGACCCCCCCCCACCCTATCTGGGAAGCATCTGTGGTCATTATGGCTTGGGGCTGTTGAAGGATGAATGGACATCCCAAAAGATTTCCATTGGAAAGAAGCCACCAAGACAGGTCTTGCTTGTAGTGACTGGTAATCGAAATGAGGTATGACATTGGTTGATTCATTAGAGATCACTGGGAGGCTAGAAGCTATTGTACAATTCGCATGCGATACCTGGCTAAGGGAACTCGAGTTATACAGGCTGCCATCGAGCCCAGTGCCTGAAGGATAAGACTGGCTGGAAAAAGAAGCTATGTCTTACCATAATGTTCCATCTGTGTTGTTGATCTTCACCAGTCCTTGACAGGGGGTTCTGTTCCAAACCTTGGAAAAGAGATGGACGTTTACTTCAGCTTGTGGTCCCCAAACTCGAGCCAGGCTCTACCCATAATGCTTCTCACAGAGATTACCTCAGAGTTTGCAGAGGAGCGGCAGTCAGACATGAGAGTTAAAAAATGCATGATAATTAGATTGAGGCCAAATAGGAGTCCTTAAAGGAAAGCTAGCCAAAGTCTAAATTTGGTCTACTAAGAGTCTCAGGATGGGGGACAGAGGGTGAGGATGTCAAGAATTGGTGAAGATCAACAACAAAGATGGAACTTGATGGTAAAACAACTTCTTTAGCTGATGCTGTCAATCTTCACTCAATCCTTGACAGTGTTACACAGTCCCCAGCTACATTAACTTCAGGAGGTCTTGCGGAAAAATATTCCTAAGCACCACAGAGCCAAAGGATGCTTGTTCCCCTTGAGACAAGATCTAATTTATAATGAATGATGAAGGTAAGATGAGAAGACCAAGTGGCAGCTGCACAAATGTCATCTAAAGAAGCTCTGGCATGAAAGACTGCAGAAGTAGCTACTGCTCTTGTAGAATGGGCTTGAACTGTTTTTGGGAGCTAGAGTCCTTTAGAATGATAAATGAAGGTGATGCAGTCTCTAAGCCACTTGGCCAAGGTAACCTTAAAAACTGGGTTACCTTGATGGAGAGAAGAAAAATGCCACAAAAAGTTGGTTTCATTTTCTAAATACTTTAGTCCTGTGAAAATAAAAACGTAGTTGCCTGTGCATGTCAAGAAGATTGAGAGCATATTCTCCCTTGTTCGAAAAATTTGGGAAAAAGACTGGTAGCTGTAAAAAATATTAGTTTCAGATAACCTTGGGCAAAAAGGAAGCACTAGTTCGAAGTGCAGCTCTATCTTTATGAAAAAAATATAGTTGGCATGACAGGACCTGAAGTTCTGAGACTCTTCTGGCAGAAGTGATAGCCATCAAAAACAGGGTTTTCCAGGACATATTTTAAGTCACAAGTTCCCGATGGCTCAAAGGGGTTCCGAGTCAGGGCCTGAAGGATCATAGTTAAATCCCAAGGATGGAGAGGTTCTTTAAATGGGGGTCTTAGCATTAGAAGACCCTTTAGGAATGCTTTACACAGTTTGTGTGACATCAGAAGAGCACCTTCCATTCCTGTATGTAAGTTTGAAATTGCAGCTATTTGCACTTTAATTGTTGACATAGCCGTAGGGGAACCTAACTGGTAAAGTAAGGCTAATAAATCTAATACCTTGTGAATAGGACTTGAATATGGATCTATGCCATTGTTTAGAGCCCATCTAGCAAATTTTCCCATTTGCTTTGGTATAATTTCCTTGCAGACAATTTCCTTGTAGACGATTTGTGGTGAGCGATAATTTGTCAGACAGGTGAGGAAAGAGAAGGATGCCTGGCAATCATGGGAACTGGAGAAGCCACACAGTGAGATTCGGATGCACCATGTCCTCAGGATGAGACAGTAGATCTGGAGCTGGGTCCAGAATCCATGGTTTCCAAATCAAACGAGGCCACAGGAAGGGAAACCAAACTTGAGGCCAGAAGGGGGCAATAAGGATTGAGTTTTCCATCCTTTTTTGCTTTCTTCAGGAACTGTGAAATGAGAGGAATTGGGGGAAAGGCATAAAGCAGACCGGGAGCCCAAGCGTGGAAAAGAGTGTCTCTGGGTGACTCCCCCGAGGGAGGATTAGGGTAAAATAACTTTTGCACTTGTTTAGAGGAGAGGCAAAGTGGGTCATAGCAAGGTTGGCCCCAGTGGTGAAAAAAAGAAGTTATGTACTCGCCATAACGTTCCATGTGAGTTGTTCCATCTCGCCTTCATTCTTCACTGATGGGTTCGGAGCACACGGCCATTTAGCAAAGCTCAAAGATTACCAGTAGCTCGAGACTATGCCCCTTATCCCATGATGCATTGCTGGAATTATCTCAGATCTTGTTTGCTGCATGTACCATATCCCAGTAAGAGGACTAATCTCCCCAGACAGGAAGAAACATTGAATAACCAGGATGAAGTCAGTCTCCAGGTCAACTGTCAGCCAGGTGGGGGATGGGGGGAGGGACATGAGAATGAAGGCGAGATGGAACAACTCACATAGAACGTTATGGTGAGTACATAACTTTTTGTGAAGTTGTTCAATCTCGCCATTCATTCTTCACTGATGGGTAGCGTCCCTAGCACCCTAAATCCTGGGTGGCTCATGGGAGTACATTTTTCAGGACCGTAGAACCAAAGGAAGCCCTGTCCCTGGAGGCTTTGTCCACTTTGTAATGAGTAATAAAAGTGTGAGGCTTAGACCAAGTGGCTGCAGTACAGATATTATCAAGAGGTAACTTGGCTAGAAAGGCCAAAGCAGAGACTGCTCTGGTTGAATGCGCCTTCACTTTATGCAACAAAGACCTATTAGCAGATGAGTAAGTGTAGGTGATACAATCTGAAAGCCACTTAAAAAGGGTTGGTTTAGCCACTGGTGTACCTTTTCTGGCTTCAGAGAATGAAACAAAAAGCTGGTCTGACTTTCTGAAGTCTTTTGTTCTGTCCAGATAATATCTAAGCTGTCTGTGAACATCAAGTTTGTGCAGCATGTATTCTAATTTGTTGGTATGGTTGGGGAAAAAAAACGGGCAACTCAATAACTTGATTGATGTTTGTCTCAGAACATACTTTAGGCAAAAAGGAAGGGTTAGTCCCAATGGATACTCTATCAGGATGAAAAATCATACAGGGGGGCTTGATAGATAATGCCTGAAGCTTATTTATTTTATTTATTTATTTATTTTACATTTGTTTACCGGGCTAGTCCAACTGGATACAAATCCTTTTTCAGCAGAGGCCCGGGGAGAAAAGCTCCACAGTGATCAACATACATTTAGAATTCATAGTAAATTACAATTTTGTAGGAGGACAAAAAACATGTGAGGCCAAAGTATACATACAATTGAATTGGCTAATTAGAAAAGAAAGCAAATAATAGAAAAGATAGTTAATTATGACAGAGTCAGTAGTATATAGGAAAGGGAATAGGTTAGTGGTCAGCAAGAAGGAAGGCAGTGATCAAAAGACTTAGTCTGGTTTAGTGCATGGACATAACCAATGAGAGCTAAAGGAAAGTTTTAAGGTTGTTTTGAAATTGGTGAGAGAGGTAGCTAGTCTTAGGTTATTAGGAGAATTCCATTGTTTTCCTATGGAATTGGCATAGAGAGCATCACCCCCTGAATTATTAGATTTAGTTGTTTGTACCATGAGACTATTAGAGGAACGAAGACTAGTTAGATTGGAATAAGGGGTTAAAAGTTTGGCCAATGAGGGGATTTTTTCTGGTTCATTGATAATTTTAAATGCTTCATTAAGTTGGTTAAACTTAAGAAGATTTGGGAGTTCTAACCAGCCTAGTTTTCTTAGGTTAAGGCAATGGTGAGTACGGTATGGTTCACCAGTTACGAATCTGGCAATGTGGTTGTAAGCAACAGAGAGTTTGTTAAGCTCAGTTTTTTTGAGGAAGGAAAATACTGGAGAGGAATAAAGTAGGGTGGAGAGAAGGTGAGTACGTGCGATAGTTAGTTTAGTATGGGGCGTAAGAAAGTTCTTAATTCTGTACAAGGAACCAAGTTTCTTGTTAACTGTTTTTATAGTTTGGCTGATGAAGCTCTGACACTTTGCAGGCAGAAGTAATGGCCACTAGAAAAATAGTTTTCCATGATAGAAACTTGAGTTCACAAGATGAGGCTGGTTCGAAGGGAGAAAGAATAATATGGGATAGCATGAAATTCAAGCTCCAGAGAGAATAAGGAGTCGTCCTCAAAGGTACCTTTCACAGGAGACCTCCAGTGAAGGCCTTGGATAACTGGTGTTGCATAATATTCAGTCCATCAATACCTAGATGATAGTTAGATATAGCTGCTAACTGGACCTTAACGCTAGCAGCTGCCACTATTTTGGTCAAGAATTCTAGTATGGATGACAAGGGAGCTTGGAAAGGATCAAGGTTTTTGTTAGAAGCCCAAATGGAAAATCTTTTCCACTTACTACGATACAATTTTCTGGTGGAAGGTTTGTGGGAAGCCAAAAGAATTTGACTTGTGTCATCTGAAAGATTATGAAGCCTGGCTATATGGGGAACTGGAGCAGCCAAGCAGTTAGCTTCATTGACTGCAAGGAAGGATGGAGGTCCCCTGACAGGTGTGTCAGAAGGTCTGGAACTGGGTTCAGGATCCATGGATCCTCAGAGATGATGGTAAAGAAATGGAAACCAAATCTGCCGAGGCCAGTGAGGAGCTATAAGAATGACAGTCCTTCCCAGCAACTTTGCTTTCTGTAAAAATCTGGGCATCGGCGGAATTGGGGGAAATGCATGGAGGAGACCCAGGGGCCAATCATGTACAAGTGCATCCCTCGGGGGCTCTCCTGGAGGGGCTATCAGGGCAAAGTAGCTTCTGCATTTGGTGTTGATGTGGCTGACAAAGATCGCAGCAAGGCTGGCCCCATTTGCGGAAAATCCTGTCCGCAATCTCCTGTTTGAGGGACCACTCGTGTGGCGGAAAATCCTGTCCGCAATCTCCTGTTTGAGGGACCACTCGTGTGGCAACAAAATTGCTCTACTCAGCTTGTCCAGTATCACGTTGGATCTCCCTGGGATGTGCGTTGCCAACAGAAAGCGCTGGGATGACAGCCCACTGCCAAACTGAGGGCTTCTAAGACTTGGTCCCACCCTGTTTGTTCAAATACCAGACCACTGACATGCTGTCTGTCTGTATGGCAATTGTACCTAGAGGGAGAGAGTCCTAAAAGTAAGTACTGCTCTCATCTCTAGGACACTGATATGCAAATGTGCCTCTTGAGCCATCCATGTGCCTTGGGCAGTCTTTCCTTGAAAATACCCCCCCCCAATCAGGGAAACGTCCGTGGTCACAGTGGCTACTGGAGGGGGATTACAAAGGGGCATCCTATTGTGACATGTAGAGACGTCAACCACCACTGAAGATCCCTCTTGCAAGAGTTTGTAATCAGAATCATATGGTTCATTGGCAACTCCTGGTAAGACCACTGGGTGAACAGGAGCCATTGAAGAATCTGCATATGCATCCTCGCCATTGGAATGGCTAAAATTGCTGCCGCCATCAAACCTAGTACTTTCAAGACCTCTGTGGCTGGAGCTCTGTTCTTTGACACCAGTGTTGGCGAAGAATTGATACCCTTTCGACAGGAAGACGTAGAGTGGTGGTTGAAGTCTGCCCCTATAAAGATGATATGCTGCGATGGCGATAAGGCAGACTTTTCGAAGTTGACCGTAATGCCCAAGTGGTTGCAGAGTGTCAGAGTGGATTCTGTTGCCTGAATCAGTTGATGTCTGGTGGTGGAGGCAAGGAGCCAGTCATCTAGGTACAGAAACACCTGGAATCCTAGACGCCTCAGGTGAGCCGTGACCACTGCCATACATTTGGTAAACACTCTGGGAGCTGTAGTGAGACCAAAGGGCAGGGCTCAAAACTGGTAGTGACTATCTCCCAGCCGGAAACTCTGATGATCTCTGGATGGTCTGGCCATTTTTATGTGGTAGTACTCATCTTTGAAATCCATCGAGCACATCCAATTGTCCTTCCCTAAAAAGGGGAGTATGGACTGAAGCGTGACCACCCGAAAATAAGAAGTTATGTACCTACCATAACGTTCCATGTTAGTTGTCTTCTCTCGCCTTCTTTCTTGCTTGATGGGTTGAGCGATCCCTCGGCTCCGACTCGGCACTTGCTAAGCTCGAGAGTCACTTTTACCAGCTCGAGGCAGCCCCATATCCCATGATGCAAGGCGGTAAGTACCCAGATCTCGTTTGCTGACAAAGGGCAATAGCACCAAGCATAAAATACTTCCCAAAGGAAGAAAGAAAACTTACAGATGGAAGAAGGACCAGGTCTGAATGGTCTTCAGCATAACAGTTTCTTATACAAGGTCTGTCCAGGCCAGGGGGAAGGAGGGTCGAGAAAGAAGGCGAGAGAAGACAACTAACATGGAACGTTATGGTAGGTACATAACTTCTTAATGTTAAGTTGTCAATCTCGCCTTCATTCTTGCTTGATGGGACCGTCCTAGCACCTCTATCCTGGGTGGCTCAATGGAACAAACTCTTGAGGACTGTAGAGCCAAAACTGGCTCTGTCCCTGGAGGCCAAGTCCAATTTGTAATGGGAAACAAAAGTGTGAGGAGTAGCCCAAGTGGTCTGCACAAATAGTGTCCAAAGGAAGTCTAGCTTGAAAAGCTGTAGAAGTAGCTAAGCTCCTAGTTGAATGTGCTTTAGGTTTTGAGCACAGCTGTTTTCCCCTGAGTATAAATTTCAGAGATGACAAGAAAGCCATCTGGACAAGGTCACTTTAGAAACAGGAAGGCCTTTTTATTATCCGCATAGGAAACAAAAAGTTGATCAGATTTTCTAAATTTTTTTGTTCTGTCCAAATAATATCTAAGTTGACGGTGGACATCAAGATAATGTAGCTTTTGTTCAGCTCTATCTGAATAGTTAGGAAAAAATACAGGGAGATCAATGGATTGATTCAGATTGTTCTTTGAAGCGACCTTAGGTAAAAAGGTTGGATTAGTTCTCAAAGATACTCTGTCTTTGTGAAAAACCAAATAGGGGGGTCGAACCGAAAGAGCATGAAGTTCAGACACCCTCCTAGCCGATGTAATAGCCACTAGGAATAAAGTTTTCCAAGAAAGATATTTCAGGGAACAAGAAACAGCTGGCTCGAAGGGGGGAAGAATCAAGGATGTCAGCACTAAATTTAGATCCCACTGAGGAGGAGGATTCCTGATTGGAGGCTTTAGTAAGAAAATTCCTTTCAAGAAGGCCCTGCAGAGCCTATGGGACATAATATTATGATCTGCTATCCCGACATGAAAATTGGAAATAGCAGCCAATTGAACTCTGACTGTGGAAGAAGAGGAGCCTGCATGAAAAATCTCTGCTAAGAAGTCCAGGACTGCCTGAACAGGGGCAGTAAAAGGATCAATATTCTTGGCCTTAGCCCAATAAGAGAAACGTTTCCATTTGCTTGTATAAATCCTCCTGGTAGAGGATTTTAAGGAAACTACTATGATGTCTCTAACTGGGTTAGAGATCAAAGGAAGCCTGGCTAAGGAAGGAAGTGGAGCAACCATGCTGTGAGGTTGAGAGAAGGGATTGACCGGTGCAGCTGACCCGATTGGTGAATCAGAAGATCTGGCACTGGGTCCAGATGCCACGGCTGCACCAAAAGGTGATGGAGGAACGGAACCAAACTTGTCGAGGCCAGTAAGGGGCAATGAGAATCAATTTGGCTCTCAAAACGGTAGCTTTCTGGATCACCTGAGGGATCAGAGGAAATGGAGGAAGGCATAAAGAAGTCCCTGGGGCCAATCCTGGGTCAGAGCATCTCTGGGGGATGGCCTGATAGAGGAAGAGGCTGAAGAAGTCTGGACATTTGCTGTTTTGGGGAGTAGCAAAAGATCGCAACATGGACGACCCCATTCCAGAAAAATCTCTTCCGCTATAGATTGCTTGAGAGACCACTCGTGAGGCATGAGGATAGCTCTGCTCAATCTGTCCGCTATAATGTTGGTTTTCCCAGGGATATCGTTGCTACCAGAAACCGATGAGAGGAGATCGCCCATTGCCATAGTCTGAGCTTCTCGACACAAGGGGTAGGACTTGGTTCCGCCCTGTTTGTTGATATACCAAACTACAGACATGTTGTCTGTGTGGACTGCAATTGTCCCTACGGGAAGAAAGTCGCTGAGGGCTTGCAACGTTAAAAGCACTGCTCTCATCTCCAGGACATTTATGTGCAGATGGTACTCGAATGGCTGCCACGTCCCATGAACCATCCTGCCCTGATAATGACCCCCCCCACCCGATCAGGGAGGCATCCGTGGTGACAGTGGCTATCGGGATGGGGTACAAAGTACCTGCCTTGGTGAACCTGAGACGATGTGATCCACCAAGCAAGATGCTCTTTGCATGTCTGTGTCACCAGAATCTGGTGACGCATTGGAAGTTGCTGGTATGACCACTGTGTGAACAGCATCCACTGAAGAAGGCGCATGTAGAATCGAGCCAGGGAAGAAGAGTAATGGCCGCAGCCATGAGACCTAATACCTTTAGAACCATTCTGGCCTGTATTTTCTTGCTGGCCAGAATGATCCTGACATGAGTCTGAATGTCTGAAACTCTTTGTTCTGTAAGGGTAGCTGACATCCGAACAGTGTTTAAGTTTGCGCCTATGAAGGTAATAGACTGGCAGGGCGATAAGGATGACTTTTCGAAGTTGATTGAGATGCCCAAATGAGAACAAAGGTCTATTGTGTAATCCCTGGCTTGTATAAGCTGATGCCTGGTGGTGGCTGACAGGAGCCAGTCGTCGAGATACGGAAACACCTGGAATCCTTGACGTCTCAGGTGAGCCGTGACCACTGCCATGCATTTGGTGAACACTCTGGGGGCTGTAGTGAGACCAAAGGGCAGGGCTCTGAACTGGAAATGACTGGACCCCAGCCGAAGCGGAGAAATCTCCTGGAGCGTCTGTGAATTTTGATGTGATAGTACGCATCCTGAAGATCTATTGAGCACATCCAGTTGTCCTTCTGTAAGAAGGGCAGAATTGACTGAAGAGTGACCATTCGGAATCTTGTCTTCCTGACAGACTTGTTGAGTCTGCTGAGATCCAATATTGGTCTCCAGTCTCCCGTCTTTGGGGACCAAAAGAACCTTGAGTAGATTCCGGCTCTGAATGGTCTATTGTAACTGGCTGAATGGCTCTTTTTGCAGTAGTTTTGAGATTTCTGCCTCTGCAATCTCCCTTAGACCGGGTGGTACATCTGGAAGGGAACTTGCGGCGAAGGGACTTTCCTCGAAAGGAATTATGTAACCCTTGGATATGATCGACTGTACCCATCTGTCTTGAGTGAGGGAATGCCAGGCTTCTGGGTACAGTGATAATCTTCCCCCGACTGCCTCCAAGGAGGGACAGCCGGGCAACACCTCAGGGATGCTGAAAGGGCTTATCAGAGAGAGGCTCCCTGTTTCCCTGGTTCTTCGGACCCCCTCTGCCTCTAGAGCAGCGTCTGTTGTTGTTACCCCCTCTGCCTCTAGGGGTAAACTGACCACGTGAATCCGTGACTCCTTGGGATTTCTGAACCACATTTTCCCACCTTTCTGTCCTTTGGGATAAGGTCTAGAAGGGGTGGAAAAACGGACTCCAACAGCAGAGAGAGTCTTGCCGTCCTGTTCGCACCTGGTCAAGGTTTCCTTCACCTGAGGGCCAAACAAAGCTGACCCATCAAAGGGAGAATTTGTGAAGGACGCCTTAAAGGGATCCGCAAAATCACATAGCCGCATCCAGGCTTGGCGTCTAAGAGCCACACCTGTACCTGTGGCTCTACTCGCTCCATCCGCAGCATAAGATATTAGCCGCATAGAGGAGTTTGCAATGGAATTGAGGGTTCCTAGCTGTGAAGCAATTTTTTCTTGAGCCCCTGCAGCTGTAGGATCCTGAACTATTTCACCCAGCTCCTTAAGGATATCCCTCTGGAGTCTGGTGAAGTGACATAGGTAATTCAGCGAACGCATAGCAAAGGTCGCTGAGGAAAAAATCCGCCACTGTACCTATCCATGGTCCTAGAGTCCTTATTAGGAGGATGGACGGGCACGGAAGGATCTGCAAGTTCCTTTTGGTGGCCGCAGCCACCACCATGGCATCAGCGGGGACACCCTTAGTAAGGAATTGTTTGTCACACGGGCAGTGATAAATTTTGAGGGCCTCCTAGGGACTGGCTCTACAGAGTCAGGAGCTGCCCACGCCTTCGTGCAATAACCTGCATAAGGGGTCGAAGGCGGAGACACCCAGGAGGTGGAGGGCCGAGATCCAAACGCCTCTAGGTATACTGACTCATCCTCAGAGGGATTGTTGGTGGGCCAGTTTCCCTCTGTTTCAGGAGTTCTAGGATGTCTGAGAAGGAGACATCCTCAGAGGGGATCTAGGGATCTCTGACTCATCAAAGTCAGTATCCAGTGACAGACTCGGGGAGTCTACATGCTTCCTCTTACAAGTCCTCTTCCTAGGAGGATCTCCCGAAACATCAGGAGAATCCTCGGAAGAGGGGAAATTCCAATGGGGAAACCTGAGGCGGAGGATCTCTGGGTCCTGTAGCAAGAGAAGTGGCAGAGATGTCAACAGGTACTATAGAGGGAGGAGCTACGGGAACAGACTGCTGACTGATACCTGTGGCCAGTACACTCTTCATCACCTCGAATGCTCCCTCCCAGGCAGGTCCGAGAGAACCCGCTCCGAAGAGCTAGGAACTCCAGGGACCACCGAAGGGAAGCCTCCGAGGCAGATGTCGGAGCCGAGCTCACCAAGGCCGAGGCTCCAAGGGGAAGAGCGGGTTCGGACAAAGGTCCGATGCCACTCACCCCCTCGGAGGAGACCATGGAAGCCCGACCACGAATCCCTCTAAGGAAGGTCTCGAAGAGGAGATAAGAGTAGAGGCTGAAGGAACAGAAGGGGTATCCGTCCTCCAGCCGTAGCAGTAACCATTCGAAGACTCCAACTCCAAGCTCTGGGGTACAGTTGCAGGAGGAACTGTAACGGGTGTGGACCAACAGTCGCCTGTTGAGACGGACTATGTAACATTTGGGCCAGTACCTGTGACTTAAGTAATCTACTGACCACTCTCTCTAGGTCATGATCTGACAATCTGGATGACCTTGAAGATCGGGTCCGATGGCTCCGTTCCGATAGAAGAGGTGAAGCCGAGCCGAAAGTATCGGCTCCAAGGAAGGAGACCTCGACCTCTTCCTGGAATGAGCCATCGGAGCCGATACCATAGATCCTGTCGAGCCGACCTCTCGAGCCGACAGGAAGCCTCGATGTATCGGCTCCAGCCGGAGCCGATACAGCCACCAAAGTAACGGTGTCGGAGCCGATCGGGCCGACACGATGCCTGTGCCACATGGGTGTCGGAACCGATCGGAGCCGACACCAGTGGTCGATACAGATTCGCCACCGATAGTCATCCGTGCCGAAGGCTTTGTTAAGCCAGAATCGCCCAGCCGAGCGATCTCGACTCGAGCGGTCGGAGCCGAGGCCGCAGGCTTAGAAACAGAAGCCTGGGCCTTGGAAGATTTAACTGATTTTGACGGAGCCGACTTAGCGGAGAGCCCTCCGGCAAGAAGGCCCCTAAGAATCAGTTTATTACGCTTTCCTGCAGGACTCTCTGGCTGAAGGAATGACAAATAGCACAGGAGTCCTGCAGGTGAAGAGGCCCCAGGCAATACAGGCAAGAAGTGTGACCGTCTGTCAGAGACATCTTCTGACAGCACGAGTCACACTTCTTAAAACCTGAGACCCTCTCCTTTGACATGGTGCTTAAACACACACACACACACCAGTCAAAAAACTTAAATTAAAGAAAAATACCAAAAGGTATTCCTAAAATAAACACACACACACCCTAACAGGGGGATGGGATGGTAAAGTTTGACTAAAAATATTAAGGAGACAGGGATTTTCTGTCAGAAAACTAAATAATTAACTTATAATAATAATAAGTTTTTTAACAAAAAGGGGCTTGAATATTAGTAAAGTGAATCACTTACCAGGAGCTGGTAAAAGGAGGACCTCATAAGCGAAGCGGCAAACGAGATCTGGGTACTTACCGCCTTGCATCATGGGATATGGGGCTGCCTCGAGCTGGTAAAAGTGACTCTCGAGCTTAGCAAGTGCCGAGTCGGAGGGATCGGCTCCGAACCCATCAAGCAAGAATGAAGGCGAGATTGACAACTTAACATTAGAAGTTATGTCCTTACCATAACGTTCCATGTGGAGTGTTCATATCGCCTTTGTTCTTACACCTGGGTTCGGAGCCGATCCTCGGCTCCATGTCGGCCGCTTGGCAAAGCTCTGCATCGAGAAGAAGCTCGAGACCAACCTAACTCCCACAATCCTCCCTCTGCCTTTACCTCAGATCTAGTTTGCAAGCAAACCAGAAGTTAACAGAAGAGAATATAACACATTCATGCAAAAAAACATAGCTGAAATACAGCTACAACAACTGAACAAGGCAGAAGCAGGAGAACCAAACCAGACACCTAAACCGGATGTTCTACCTGAGGGTGGGAGGGTGGGAATGTAAGAACAAAGGCGAGATGAACACTCCACATGGAACGTTATGGTAAGGACATAACTTCTATATGTGAGAGTGTTTAATCTCGCCGTTTGTTCTTACACCTGGGTAGCGTCCCTAGCTCCATGTTCCTGAGGAACTCACGGGAGAACGTTCCTGAGCACAGTGGAACCAAAGGTTGCCCTGTCCCTAGAAATCCTGTCTACTTTGTAATGAGTAATGAATGTATGTGGTTTAGATCAAGTGACAGCCGCACAGATAGTGTCCAACGGTAGGCGGGCTGCATGAGTCAGAGATGTAGATACTGATCTTGTAGAGTGCCCTTTGGGCTTGACAGGTAAATTTTGATCAGAGGCAGTATAAACAAAAGTAATACAATCGGAAAGCCATTTGGAAAGGGTTCGTTTCGTAACTGCCATACCCTTTTTGCTGTCTGCAAAGGCTATAAAGAGCTGGTCTGTTTTTCTATGATCTTTTGTTCTATCCAAGTAAAATCTGAGTTGTCTATGAACATCTAACTTGTGTAACATATATTCCAACTTATTGGAATGGTTCTTGAAAAAGGTGGGGAGCTCAATGGACTGATTAATATTATTAACGGAGCAAACTTTGGGAAGAAAGGATGGATTAGTGCGAAGAGATAAGGGTGAAAGATCAAATAAGGGTGTTTAACGGAAAGAGCTTGAAGCTCCGATACCCGTCTGGCCGATGTGATTGCCACCAGAAAGAGCGTCTTCCATGACAAAAATTTCAAAGGACAGGAAGAGGCTGGTTCAAAAGGTGGTAGCATGAGCTGTGATAAAAGAAGGTTCAAGTTCCAAGGTGATGTAGGACTTCTAACTGGTGGCCTAATATGGAAAGATCCTTTTAGAAAGGCCTTACAAAGTCTATGAGCCATAATAGGAGCCCCACTTTCTCCCACATGAAAGTTTGAAATGGCAGCCAATTGCACTCTCAAAGTGGCAGGAGAAGCTCCTTGGTGGAACAGTTCGGCTAAAAACTCTAAGACCCTGTTAAGAGCTATTACGGGATCCAATTGTTGTGTAGTTGCCCAGTGCACAAAACGCCCATTTACTAGTGTAAATCTTTGTAGTGGAAACTTTATGGGAAGCCTCCAGGATTTTTTGAACTGCAGGGGAAAGAAGATCAGACCTGGCTAAGAGGAAGCGAGCAGCCAAGCTGCTAGTCTGAGGGAGAGTAGCGACGGGTGAGGAGCCCCTGACGAGTGGGTCAGCAGATCGGCTCGGGTCCAGGATCCAGGGTTCCCAGGTGTGCTAGAAGAAAGGGAAACCAAATTTGACGAGGCCAGAATGGGGCAATGAGGATAATTGTCCTTTGCAGGTTGTTGGCTTTCTGTAGAAATTTTGCAATCAGGGAATAGGAGGAAAAGCGTGCAGGAGACCGGGGCCAATCGTGAACCAGAGCGTCCCTGGGGACTTCCCCTGGAGGGGGTAATAGTGCAAAATAGCTTCTGCATTTGGCGTTCATTGGAGACGCAAACAGGTCGCAGCAAGGCTGGCCCCACTTGAAAATTTCCTTCGCAATTGATTGTTTGAGGACCACTCGTGAGGTAACAGGATGGCTCTGCTCAACCTGTCCGCTATGACGTTGGATAACCCCGGGATGTGCGTTGCTATCAGAAAGCGACCCATGGACTCTGCCCATTGCCAGATTCTCATGGCCTCTCTGCATAGTTGATAAGACTTGGTTCCCCCTTGTTTGTTTATGTACCAGACTACGGACATGTTGTCTGATTGAACTGCAATGGTCCCTAGAGGAAGAAGGGGAGAAAAGTGTTGCAACGCTAGAAACACTGCCCTCATCTCCAGAACATTGATGTGCAGATTGTACTCCAATTTGGTCCATTCGCCTTGGACTGTCTGTCCCTGAAAGATGCCCCCCCACTTTATCAGGGAAGCGTCCGTGGTCACCGTAGCTGTCGGCGTGGGTAGCACAAATGGTCTTCCGCTGGAGAGATTGCAAGTCTGAAGCCACCAAGACAGGTGCGATTTGCAGATGTTTGTGATGTGAATTTCGTGTGTCAGGGGTAACTGTTGGAATGACCATTGTGCAAACAGTAGCCATTGAAGAACTCTCATGTGCAGTTTTCCCAAGGGTATCGCAATGAGGGAGGCTGCCATGAGACCCAAAACCTTCAGAACCAGTTTTGCTGGGGATTTTCTGGATAATAGGAGAAGAGATATATGGTTTTGTAGGGAGGCTATTCTTTCTGGAGGAAGCCTTAGGATTAAGCAACGCGTATCCAATTCTGCTCCTATGAATGAGATATGCTGTGATGGCTGTAGTAAAGATTTTTGAAATTTACAGAAATTCGAGATGAACACAGAGTTGTAGTGTGTAATCCCTGGCCTGAATCAGTCGGCTCGGTGGTGGCAGAAAGGAGCCAGTCGTCCAGATCGGAAACACCTGGAATCCCAGGCGTCTCAAGTGAGACGCTACCACTGCCATACATTTGGTGAAACCTGGGGCTGAGGTCAGACCAAAGGGCAGGGCTCGAAAATGAAAGTGACTGGCTCCCAGCCGAAGCGCAAGTGATCCCTGGACGCCCTGGCCATTTTGATGTGGTAGTCGCAGCGTCCTTTAGATCTATTGAGCACATCCAGTCGTCCTTCTGTAAGAATGGAAGGATCGATTGAAGCGTGACCATCGAACTTTTCTTTCTTGATGAAGGTATTGAGTTTGCTTAGGTCCAAAATTGGCCTCCAGTCCCCTGTCTTTTTGGAACTAAAAAGAACCTTGAGTAAGTTCGAATCCTCTTTGGTCCGCTGGGACTGGTTGGATGACTCTTTTCTAGCAGCTTTGAAATTTCTATAGCTGCAGGACCTGCAGATGGGGCGTACATCTGGGAGTTTTCTCATGAATTGGGGCAATAGGAAAGGAATTCTGTAACCTCTGGTAACAATGCTTTTACCCAATTGTCTGATGTAAGACTTTGCCAGGCCTGAGGGTATAAAGCTAGCGACCCCGACTGCCTCCAGAGCAGGACAGTCGGGCCTCCTCTCAGGAGTGCTGGAAAGGTTTCCGGAGTGTATCCCTGTCACCTTGGTTTTGCGGACCCCTCTGCCGCCAGGGCGGCGTCTTCACTTCTGCCCCTCCTCTGCCTCTAGAGGGGCATCACCCTGTGTGCCTGGGAAACAGCCTTGGGGTTTTGAACCACATTTTCCACCACATTGCCCTTTGGGCACGGTCTGGATGGGGTGGAAAAACAGACTCCGACAGCAGACAGAGTCTTTCCCTCTTGCTCACACGGGTAAGGGTCTCCTTTACTTTGGCGCCAAAGAGAGTGGCACCATCAAATGGGGTTAGTAAAGGAAGACTTGAAGGCTTCCAAAGGAACATAAGCGCATCCAGGATTGTCTGAAGAGCAATCGCTGAAGCCGCAGCCCTACTCGATCCTTGCTGCGTATGAGATCAGCCTCATGGACGAGTTTGCAATAGATGTAAGGGTATTGAGATGTGCTGTAACTTTCTCTGAGACAGCAGCATCTGTAGTACCCTGGAGGGTATCTCCCAACTCTTTGATTAGATCCCTCTGTAACCGTGTGAAATGGGTCAAATAGTTCAGGGATCGCATGGAAAAAGCCGCTGAACTAAAAATGCGCTTCCCATACCTGTCCATAGTCCTAGAATCTCTGTTAGGCGGATGGACAGATGAGGAAGATTCAGACATCTCCTTTTTCGTGGCCGCTGCCACCACCATAGCGTCCACTGGAACTCCCTTTGTGAGATAAGCCTTGTCTTGGGGGGGCAGGAATATATTTATTAGGCTTTCTAGGGACTGGTTCCACCATGTCAAGTGCCTCCACGCCTCCGAGCAATCAATTCCATCAATTCATCGAAGGCGGAGTGACCCAGGAGGAGGAAGGGCGAGCACCGAATGCCTTCAGCAAGACTGACTCATCCTCAGAAGGGGTAGGGCTTGCCAATCACCTCTCTGTTTTAGGATCTCCAGGATGTCAGAAAAGGAGACATCCTCTGAGGGTGATTTTGGGGACCCTTCTGACTCATCTAAGTCAGTGTCCGATGTCAAGGATTCTTGTGGAGAATCCAAGTGTCTCCTCTTACACAATCTTTTCCTCGAACTTCCTCGGGGAGCATCCGATGAAGCCTACGAGGAAGAGGGGGCACCCTCTAGGGGTGGCTGAGAAACTGGTGCTCGACGCTTAGATGTAGCCGTGGGTGCAGAGGAGGATAACGGACCTTTATGGGAAGGAGAAGCTGTTTCTGCCGAAGTGGTTGTCTGAGTAGACAACACCTTCCTCATGAGGTCGAAGGCCCCCGGGTCCCGAGTCGAGGTATCCCCAGGTTCCGAAGAAAACTGAGGAATCCCCGAGACAGGTACCAATGGCATCGACCCCGAGGACGGAGCCGAGTTGATCCGAGCCGAGGCTCCGAGAGGGAGAGTCGGAACCGAAACATCGGTCAGACTCTCGGTCCCCGATCCAAGGATGGATCTTCGGCTCCGCGACTCCGGTGCTGGGTCCGGAGGAGTCTAGGTGAACGGTGCCGACCGAGAAAAAGACGGTTCCGGCACCGAGGGCTCCACAATCATCAGATCAGCCTCTCCCGGCTCCGAAGACTGGATAGGCCTCGGAGGAGGAACAGGTGGAGATAAGGGAAGGCCTTCGAGTCTCGACACCAACTGGGAGGAGACAGAGATAAGTTTGGACAAGGCCGTATTCTCCATCAATTTCTGCACCACGCGGTCTACATCGGTGTCAGAGAGGGGCCTAGAAGAACGCGTCGAACGAATCGAAGATGGAGCCGACCTCAAAAGTACAGGAGGAGGAAGCTCCGTCACCGGTTCCAAGACTCGAGGCTCGGTAACTGACAAAAGTTCACTCTGCCCCGAAGTCTGTGGAACCGGTGAGCGAACTTTAAATGAAGAGCTCGGAGCCGATGACATGGGCTCTGACATCTTAGATTCCTTC